>NC_133470.1:56799014-57101514 GCF_048565385.1 Saimiri boliviensis
TGGAAAGGTCTGGTTGGTGCAGCTTCAATACATTGCCACCCACGAAAACTCAGGGTGTGCCCCTGGAACAGTGATTTTATATAGTCTTTTGGCACGCCTGTGTTCTTGTTGACTTCATTCTCCAACCCCAAGTGCAAGAGAAAATGTCCACCTACTTTCTCATCTTGGCCACTGCCTTCTTACTTAGCTCTTAATCTCATCTGTTGAACTCAAGAAATCAAGGGCCAGTCACCAAGCTGCCCATTTTAATTGGTTCACTCTGTTGAGAGAACAGTTTCTGAGTGACATGATATGATCCACAAGAGTTTTTTCCTTCACTGATTTCTTCATTGATATTAATAGCCAAATGAACTTGCAAAACAGCTTCTTTAAATAACAAGGCAGAGGGGAACCAAAGATGAGTAATATGCCAATCCAAGACTGCTGGACAAAACTAAAGCTGACAGGTTCCCTTTCTGGGGTGGGATAGACACATTCTGGTTTTCTTTATTACTACACCATCTGGCTCATGTACAGGATCACTTTTAGCCGTTTTAAAGAGAAAAAAATCCACCACTTTTTTCAGTTACACTAGGTTACATTTTAATAGGTCCTTTACATCTGTTTTGGAATGATTTCCATCTTTTATGGTACATGGCTTGAATTATATCATTCTCATATCTCTCCTTGTAAATACTAGAAGCTCTCATTTCCATTTCTCTACCAAATTTTTCATCTTTATGGATTTCCCAATTATGAATCTTGTCTTTATGAATATGTATTTTTCATTTGCAAAAGCTAAAAATCAGTGAAACAGCAGTGTAATTAAAAGCAACAACTGGATTACTCCAAATTTCCAAATGATAAGACTAGGGAAAAAGAGCCTACATAGGACTTTAGGCCTACTCTTTCTGTGCTTGGATTTGAGTGAACATAGGAAATTTTAGCTTGGCTGTGTTCTCCCATGGATGAAAGGGAGGATTTTTTGTTTTCTTACGGCCATTGATGTTCCAGCCAATGGAATTGACAGAAGTCTCATTTTGCATGCACTCTGCTCTACAAACAGAGTTGGTATGGTTGGTATACTGTACTCACCTGTGAAGGACTGGCCACTCAGACCCACTTACCTGCTGAGCTAGAAGATGAGGATCACTCACGGACAAGCCACGGGGACCATCTCCAAACAAGCTGGCAGTGCTTGATGTGGACACAGAGTGAGGAAGAGAAAAAGAAGGAGCACCATGGAAAAGGCCCTGTCTATGCTGAACAGCAGACAGCTGCCAGGGCCATGAACTATGTAGTCAAAGAAAAGAGTCATGTGGCAGTTTCAGCTCTCATTCATTGGGCAGCTCTCCTGGGCCTGGCCTCTGAGCTGACATGGGAGTTGTTGGATTATTTGTTTCATAGCTTTTTCTATGTCATAGGCAATATTGTTGTTCTTGGAAAGTTTATTTTTTTTTAATTCCCTTATTATGAGAAAGGGATATTTTGAAGGACTGTCATATATCTTTGAAAAAAGAAAATCTGTAATACATATATTTTTATGTATGTTCACTGGCACTAAAAAAAAAAAAGTAGAGAGAGCTTCATTCTGTCCTTTGGGTAGTTGTTGAGGTAATTGTCCAGGTTGAGAAATAATGTGCTGATGCTAGAGTCCCTCTCTGTCCATGCTCTACTTGTAAATACATATAGGCATACACAGTAAGTTATATTTGACTTGTACTTCAAGAGAAAAATATGTCCACCATCCACAGGATACTGATACAAATGAGCTAACATTGAGCTTCAAGTAGCTTCTAAGTGTTTGTTTCATTAGGCACAGCACAGATGTGGCCTTTCCCCCTCCTCTCCCTTGATATCTGGTAGGGCAAAAGGCCCAAGCCCCTTCCTCTGCCCCTTCCCAGCTCTGCACCAAAGCTGCATTTCAGGAGACTCTCTCCAGACAGCCCAGTAACTACCAGAGCATGGCCCCTGTATAGCCCTGAAAAAGTAAGAGGCTGGCTGTCTATGAGTTATCTTGTGCCAGTTGCCCAGGTGAGAGGGCACTGGGCCAAGGGAGTGGTTTTCATGTTTGACCCACTACAAGAGGTTATGGGAATCAAGAATGCCAAAGCACCGGATCAAATCCAAAACTTAAAGTCCAAATAAGCCATTCAGCACGTTCAATTTCTTGGAAAAGGAAGCTTTTACCCCTGTTGCCTTTGTAGGCAAATCTGTTCTCATCATTAATCTTTTTGAAAATCTTTTAAAGCAGTTTTTAAGAAGAGAGATGAAAGCATCACATTATGTAACCAAAGATTACATTGTATCTGCTAAGATACCAAAATTTATAAGGACAGGGAGGGAGCAAGCATTAGTGCCTCTTTGATAAGCTATCCAAAGACAGACTAAAGGACTTTGCTGGTGACTGACTTATAAGAGCTTTGTGGGATTTTTTTCCCTAGTAATATACATGTTAAGAAGAGTTGAAGATAATTTGAGGAAAATGGGATTATGGGTCCTTCACTAAGTGATTTTATAAGCAGAACTGGCTTTCCTTTTTTCTAATAGCTGCTGAGCAAATTCTTGAAGCTCCATCATTGCATGGTTGGAGATGGAGCTGTTCTTAGCCACTGTGTTTGCTAGTGCCCATGTTAGCTTATCTGAAGATGTGAAACCCTTGCTAATAAGGTGAGCATTTAAAGAACTAGATTTTGCACTAGAGGGACAGCAGGCAGAAATCCTTATTTCTGCCCACTTTGGATGGCACAAAAAGTTTTCTGCAGTTGAAGGCAGAAGGTTGAAATATAATGTAAATGAATATTTGTATTCATGTTTCAAAATTGAAATATATATATGTATATATGTATATGTATACACATAAACATATATACACACATATATATATATAGTGTGTGTGTGTGTGTGTGTGTGTGTGTGTGTGTGTGTGTTCTGATAGCTTTATTTCTCTCTGCATCTTTATATTTGGTTCCAGATTACGCCTGATGCCATGTACTTGTGAAAGAAGATGCAGTTATGTTTTGTAAGCTCTCTCAGAACAGGCAAGACACCTAGATTGATCAGATAACTAAAAGTTTTCTCCCCTATTGGGTCTGACCTACAGGTCTCGTGCAAGGGCAGAGGGAGAAAAAGAGTAGATAACATGATGCATTGTACTTTACTGGTTCAAGACAGATGAATGTGGAAAGGGTGGCAAAAACCCATTGGAACTGGCTAGGATTTACCACAGGGAAGGCCCAGACTTGGGGCCAAAAGCCTACCCAAGTGATTGGTCAGTGGCCCCCTAATGGGACCTGACATGTTGGGAGAAGAGCACTCTTCCTTGGTCTTCACCATCCTTGTGAGAGAAAGGCAGTTTCTTGCATTGGAACCTGGAGCAAGCACTCCATGTTTCACACAAATTCCATCACCTGCGATTGAGGTGCTCTTGTTACTAGGTGTCTGTGTGCTGTAATTCTGGTTTTGGATATGTTCTGTGAAGATTTTGACAAATGAAAATGTGTTTTTCTCTGTTAAAACTTGTCACTGTACTAGAAGTTGTATCTCTGTAGGTGCAGGTCCATCTCTGTCCACAGATAGGGTGTTTTTCTTTGACAAAGATTGACACTGAGACCTGTTTGTTGCCCAGGGCCTCCCAACTCAACCATTTCTAGGTGAAGGCAGAAAAATCCATATTAGTCAATCCTCTTCGGACATTTCAGATGAGATAACAAATCATTTGGAATTTTTTTACCCCTAGAAAGAGTGGTAGATGTTTGAATTTAGCAGGTGGAATTTTATAGTAAAACACAGCTTTTGACTCAGCTTTGATTTATCCCCATTTGATTTGGCTAGAAAGTAGGTAATATGCATCTATTGGCTTCTAATTCCAATTCACTATAGCAGGTTTCTGGGTTTTTTTCTTTTCCCCACCCATCTCTTAGCCTATGGAATTAAATGAGAAGCCTTAGAACACGTGGTCCGTGTGACCTGAAGCACTTCCCACATAAGCTACTTAATAAGATTGTCATGTATCTGCAGATTCCATTGCCCACCAAAGACTATAACGCACACATATCCATACACCAAAGGAAAGACAGTTCTGAAATACTTCCCTCTCTGGCTGCTGCCTCACAGTGTGGGAACCTGTATCGGCAGAGGAGACAAGCCAGGTTTGCATTTTCTCACAAACTTACCCCTGGTGCTAACTGTTCTACAGTGAAGTGCCTGTGGGGTTGTCCTAGCCCATAAGCCACTTGTGGATGGTGAAAGTAGCCACCATCAGAATGACACATGAGAAAAAAAAAAAAAAAAAGAAGTCCCCTCACAACACAGTGACACCTTTCTGCTTTCCTTTAGACTAGAACACTGATTAGGGAGTGCCTCAGATATGATACTCTTGTGCTGTCCTTGGAATTAATCTGGCAACAGGAGGGAGCAGACTATGTAAACAGAGATAAGAATTAATTTTCAATGTTGAAGGAAAAAAACAGAGAGGGAAATAAAGAAAGCATCATACAAAGATTTTCTTAAAAGAAACAATTTGGCTTGAAACTTTAGATGGGGCTCAGTTCTCACAGTGGCACTTGGCCTCCACTGGGCAGCAGGACCAGCGCCAAGTGCTAGTGCTCTGTTCTCTTTTTGTAATCTTGGAATCTTTTGTTGCTCTAAATACAATTAAAAATGGCAGAAATTTGTTTGTTGGACTACATGTGTGACTTTGGGTCTGTCTCTGCCTCTGCTTTCAGAAATGTCATCCATTGTGTAAAATACTGGCTTGCTGGTCTGCCAGCTAAAACTTGGCCGCATCTCCTGTTGTGGCTGCAGGATTGAGTTTCTGTTAACAAAGAGAACCAAGAAAAGCTGCTAATGTCCTCTTATCATTGTTGTTAATTTGTTAAAACATAAAGAAATCTAAAACTTCAGATGAATGTCATCGGAATTCTTTTAATTAGCTCTTTTTATTGGTTGTTTTTATTGCAGTCAAGAGTTGGTATCATGCCTGGTGGTGTTTTATGCTATTTTGATTTTCATGTATTTTTTAGAGTCTTTGCACAAGGCTTACAAATTTGCCCTGTGTTGACCTTAGCATAAGCTGACCTGGGACCGACAAAATAACAAGGAATTTGGGCTAGAAAGCGCAGATGGACACTGGCAGCCCATCCCAACTTCTCTTGGAAAACCCCAAACTTGTCAGCTGGGGAAAAGTCACACAAATCCCAGCTGCCCACCTTCACATTGTTATCCTTGTGGGAGCATAAAATGGTGACATCACTGCCCAGTTCTAACCAAGCTTCAGATAAAGAATGGGCTCCTTTACATCCTCACTATTTTCAGGGGTCTTACCATCCTCAACCATCCAAGTAAAATCTAAGTCAGCATTCTTTTGGGTTCTTCAGTTCAAGCGAGGCCTCTTCTTATGACCTCTTAGTGTGAATACTTATGAGGTCCCAGACTGAATTTTGGGGCCTGAGATACAAGTCATCAATGAGGTGTGACAAAACATGTCAACGAATAATAAGAAAATTCCCTATTCTTCCATAACCTCCCCTGCAATAAGGGTTGTCACAATACCTTCTTTCTGGGCTGGGTTGAGGATTCAGTGAGAACATATGTGATACAGCTGGTGGGCTCTTAAGCTCTGGCTTTGCTTCCTGTTAAAATGTCAGAACCCTTCAGAGGGATCCCACATTAAGCCATGTTTATTATTGACCACCTCAGAATGGATGGATTTCTCAAATTTTTCCTGAGATCAGTGCTTGATGGAGAGAAGTGGAGAACAGTAGATTCTTGGGCTGCGTGCTTTGTGTGTGTCTAAGTAAGAGATAGAGAGTATGTTTATTTGTGGGTTGTGTTTAAATCAGAGCCTGCCTCGAGAGAATCTTCTCTGACCACCTTTGCTTAGGTCCTCTTCGTTTGCATCTTCAGAGAATGACGTAATAACCATCCTCCTTGGCTTCACTCACCACTCAGCTCCTGCCTAAGGAGGCAAAATGGTTAGCATCCACCGTAGGTTTTCCAAAGAGTAGCAAAGCACAAAGGACACATAGTGGGTTGGAAAAAGCCCAGAGGCAGGAGTCCTGTATGTAACTTGCTCATAGTCATACAGCTAGTGTATAGCTAGGATTCTCACCTGCTGATTTACTACATGACACTAGGCAGCACTCTGTCCTTTCTGGAACTCAGTTTTCTAATCCGTAAAATGCATGGAGTAAAACTATATGAGGGGGAAGTCCCTTCTAGTGCTGATGTTATGGTTATTGAAAACTGCAGCAACATCTTCCTTAATCATTAGAGGAAAGAAAAAGACCTTTTTCTACTCCTAGAACAGTTTTGGAGCTAGAATCTCCATATCTGTACTCAACAATTATTTACAAAACAACTAGTGGGGGGAGAGGGTCAAAACAACAGCTGAGTCCTGTGTAATAGATATTGTCAGCCCCTTGATGGATGAGGAAGGGGCTCAAAAGCGAAAGAGTTTCCTTTTTAGATTATCTCATAAATGGCAGAGATAAGTAGGAGTCAAGCCCCAGTCCATACACCGTCTGTACCTTCAGGCCAGACCACTCTGGAACTTCCATCTATAACACCCAACCCCAGTCCTCCCACATCCCTCCCTCCAAAGAGATTTCGTTAAACTTTAATTTGGAATTACTGCCTTTAGAACTAGAAGGCATCTTAGACATCATCCAGTCCTAATTTCTTATTCTTCACATGAGGGAGTTGTGCCAAAAAAAAAAAAAATTGAATATCATTGTGAACTAGGGTCCATGTCAAAGGACTGGCCCTGGAACACCCAGCTCGTGGTCCCTTCATGTGCCTGCAGGCAGCATACCAAGGTAACAAGGCACCTGAGAACTTCTACCATTCCCTTGCATGTGGGTTCAGAGTTCTAGTGAGAGCGTTTCCACCTCTTGTCTGACTCCTACATATACAGACCCAGGATCTCTACACCAACCACAGCATCTACTTTACCTACCACACACTCCCAGGGATTTTCTTCATGCCACTTCAGGGGAGGGTGAGAGAAGGAGAAAAGTGTTGTGAGAGCTGGAATAGGGACTACAGAGGCAATGAGAACTTTAACAGACACGAAGTATGAGAACTTTCTGAATTAACAGGCAGATGCAGATGGTTCGCATCCTCATGTTATCCTATCACCATTTTTTTTTCAAGCCACAAGTTCCCCTCTTTCCTTAGCTTCTTCCCCACAGGGCTTCAAGTGAGGAGAAGGCCATTAGGGGAACTGTGTCTGGTTACCAATCAGCAAAGCTTCATGCCAAACAAGGTGGTTTAATCCAAACTCTATGCAAATACCCCCCCACACACCCCCATTAGAGTACTTCAGATCTCAGAGCAGAAAGCAGTTCAGCTGAGCAAGCAGATGCTCTGTGAGGCACAACACCCACTAGCTGGGTAGCAACACTTGTTTCCAAAGGAAGCAGGCCCTTTTGATGTGTGTGCACAGTGCCACAGGTGGCTAATGTCTGTGTTGAACTATACTGTGGGAGAATTCCACTGCCTCAAAAGACTGCAAGGATCCCTCACAGGCACATAGTATTCAGTGTTCCCCTCGTTTATTTGTTCTTTCCTTTATTCAAGAGCTATTTATTTGACACAGACAATTGTAACATAATGTAATGGATGCTACGTTGAGGGAAGTTGAGGATTTTTCTGGGGTACAGAGGAAGGAGAGGCCTAGCCCAGTCTAGTAGAAAGGTCAAGGAGGCTTCTTAGAGAAGTCTAAGCTGTGAACTAAGTTGCATGAAAATGGAGCTGAGTGTGAAAAAGGGGACATTCTTACTGAGGCAACAAACAGTTGCCTTGTAAGGGAAACTGTCAACAGTTCAGTATAAGGGAAGGGTATGAAGAAGAGTATGGTTTTCAAAGGTGAAGGTAAAGAAGGAGGCACAAGCAAAGCCAGCAATGGCCTATATGGCACACTAAAGAGTGACCTACAGCCTTTATCCCAAAGATGAAGAAGAGCCATAGAAGCCTCTGCCAGCATTTCAATTCCCAAAGCACTCTCAGACATATGATCTCATCTAAATCTCATAACATCATGAAGAGGCAAGGGGGTCAGGGATGAGGCTCATTTTGCAGAAAGGAAAATTGGCTCATCAAGATGACATGATTTGCTCAATGGCTGCTCCCAAATAACTGATAGCCCTAAATCTAAACTGGAAGCTCCAATTCTCCTGATTTTCAGTCTCAGTCTATTCACATTACACCAATATATCAAAGGACCTGGCAGTGCAATTACTGGAATGTGTTTACATGACTCTGGAATGACAGCAGGCATTGCCCACTATCCCACCTGCACCTGGCATGGCCTTCCTCAGGTGACATTCAATGGCACAGGGCTCCTAAATGGCAGACAGGTGACCCCAGAGAAAAGCAGTAGCACGCATCATCTTAAGGGATAGTGCAGGCTGTGGAAAGCCAGCAAAATTGCCGCTCAGTGGGTGTGGGACCTCATTCATTCATCCAAACAGGAAGCCAGAAAAAAAAGATTAAAAAAAAAAAAAAAAAAAAAAAAAAAAAAAAAAAAACTTTTCACCTTCCAAGAGGAGGTAACATTTGCCACCAGCCTTGAACTTGAAATGAAATGAAATTTTACAGCAGGAGAAGGTAGCCGGGCAGGCAACCAAAGAAGAAGGAACAGATGGACAAATACACAAGAAGCAGGAAAGAGTATGATTTCTGTTTTGGGACAGTCAAGGCAAATGGAAATTAGTGGGGAGTAAAAGTTGGAGATGAATCTGGGCTAGTACCCACTGTGAAAGGCCTCGAGTCCCCTGTTAAGAAGTCGGTTTTCTTCTGTATACTAGTTACTATCAGTTGCCACATGTGAAAGATAATGGCCACACCATTCCTCAAGGACCTAAAAATAGAAATTCCATTTGACCCAGCAATCCCATTACTGGGTATATATCCAAAGGATTATAAATCATTCTACTACAAGGACACGTGCACACGAATGTTCATTGCAGCACTGTTTACAATAGCAAAGACCTGGAACCAACCCAAATGCCCAACGATGATAGACTGGATAGGGAAAATGTGGTACATATACACCATGGAATATTATGCAGCCATCAAAAACGATGAGTTCACGTCCTTTGTAGGGACATGGATGAACCTGGAAACCATCATTCTCAGGAAACTGACACAAGAGCAGAAAATCAAACACCATATATTCTCACTCATAGGCGGATGTTGAACAATGAGAACACATGGACACAGGGAGGGGAGCACTACACACTGGGGTCCGTTGGGGGGAAATGGGGGAGGGGCGGGGGGTGGGGAGGTGGGAAGAGATAGCATGGGGAGAAATGACAGATACAGGTGAGGGGAGGGAAGGCAGCAAACCACACTGCCATGTGTGTACCTATGCAACAATCTTGCATGTTCATCACATGTACCCCCAAACCTAAAATGAAAAAAAAAAAAAAAAATTTAAAAAAAAAAAAAAGAAAGAAAGAAAGATAATGGCCACATATGTCATACTCTCAAGGGAGTCACTAGGGCTGTATTCAATTCCTGATACACCTAGTTCCTTTTTCTCACACTTGAGAAAGCAAATATGAGTTCAAGTGAGACTAACAGTATTGAAAGGAAAGATTTGAACTTCTTAGAGTATAATTCTTTAAATTATCCTCCAACGTCAATGTTTAAAATATTATCAACAAATTATTTGCCACACCTCACATCAGATTACAGAACACTAGTTGAGATAACTAAGGATTTTTGAGCAAAGCTGTAACATAATGAGTTTGGGGAGATGGGAGTTATGCTAAAATTTATTGTGTGAGAATATGATAGAAGATGAATAGAGACTGATTCCAGGGCAAATTAACAACAACAGTAATAATGAAATTTATTAACCACTTACTATGTGCCAGAAAATGCTAAAGTTAAGTTCTTTACACCATGTGTGTTCTGTAATCCTCACATCAACCCTAGGAGTTGAGCAGTTACCTTCATTATATAAATAAGG
Organism: Saimiri boliviensis; assembly: GCF_048565385.1. NCBI lineage: Eukaryota > Metazoa > Chordata > Mammalia > Primates > Cebidae > Saimiri > Saimiri boliviensis. The sequence goes on from NC_133470.1 coordinate 56,808,973, forward strand.
AAACTGAGGCTCTGAGTTAACATTATTGCTCGCCTAGACCAAAGGTTACTTTTAAGTAGTACAGCCAAAACTTAAACTCAACTATGTTTGTAACCAAACGCTGACATTTTGATCACTATATTACATTTTATTTCTTGAAAGCCTGGTATATTTTCTCAAAATCTTTCCAAAGAGCCCAACAAACTCAAAATTGGCAGCATTATGAACAGGAATAAAGAAGAAGTTATGTCAATGGAATTGTCTTTACAACCACCCACTCTGAGAATGACAGTTATGCCTGGTGTACATGAGCTCATTATTTCCACAGAGCAGCTTCTTCTTCCCCAAACTTCAGATGGGTCTTATTGGGAGAAAGAATGTTCTTCTCTAGCCCTACCATCTCCCAAGTGTCTTACTGAGGCTTTTGCTCCCCATTCCTGTCTCTGGTTACTGGTACCTGGGGTGCAGCAGTTCACTGGGTATCCGAAGAACCTATAAGCATATTTGTCTATAAAGGCAGGCAGAGAGTAAGAGCATTGAACCAGGAATCAGTATTTCAGCTGCTGCTACTAACCAGCTTAACTTAAGTCCATTCTTTCCCCTTTCTGGGCCTCAGTCTCCCCATCTGTAAGGCAAGACACAAAGGACTCATTTTTTTTTTCTTCCAGCTATAATATGCTTTCCTAAACTTTGAAATTGTTGGCTAAAACCAGAGTTTTTTCAATCTGGGAATCTCTCATTTTGTCTCACTCCAATGCCTATGATCTTATCCCCACATTTTAGAATCCTTTATCCCAGAAAAGACCAATGACAGAGTTTGCCATACTTGCAAATGTCTAGCCACCAGCCTCCTGACTACACACCCAATAATGTATTGTTTGTTGTTCCATAACAGCCTCCACCCTATAGCACACCATCCTGCCTGCTACTCAGACACACTTGTCAATCTTAGTGTGAATATATTTCTACAACTCCTCCTTTGTATACTTATTTTGATATGGCCCAAAGACTCTGCCAGACATATCTCCCATCCAGAATAACTATGGGCAACTGTGACTGCTTGAAGAGTTTGTGAGGTGAAGGTGGTATGGCCTTACAGCAACCAGAATATAGTTATTGCCATTGTAAAAGCATTACCGGGTAAGGGAGCAGACAAAAGGCTTCCCTTTGGAAATAGGACAATACATCTTATCAGCCTTTTTTTCATGTGGTTCTCTCCATATGAAATGCCCTCCTCCATTTCTGTCTGGCAAATTTTTTTCTTCCCATTAAGACAGATTAAAAGCTAGCTCCAAGATGTTTTCTCTGATTTCTCCAACTGGAGATGAGCTCTCTACCCTTTGAACTTGAAATATCCATTATCTTAGCCCAAACCACTAGTTTGGCTTGCAGTTAAGTATAATAGCAACCCACTGCTATATAAATATTGCTTTATGCCTTATAGCACTATGTAATTGAAAATACACTGGAATCCTAAAGGAAAGCAGAGCAGAAATTATTAAAGTCTTACTTAAATATGTGACAGAAAGGAAGCATTGTTATTTCAGAAATTGGCTAGAGACTTCTATTTCTAGCAGTATGTCTTACTGGATACTGTGAATGATCCTGCCAATGAAAACTATTAAAATGCTATGTGAAATATGAAAATAATCTTTTAAAATTAATTGCAGAACTAGTGTGATAGTAAGGAATCCACAGAAGCTAAAAAAGAAACAAAAGCAGACACCCTGGAGGTAAATTAGTGTCAAAGCTGGATTTTGCCCTTAGAATCTTATCAGGCCCTGGGAGATTCTTACTTTCTACATTGATGGATGTCAAAGGTTAGAAAAATAGGAGGTAAAGACTGTGCCAGCCCAAGATGCAGAGACTTATAGGAGACTTCCACATAAAGCTGGCACCTTAAGAGGCCATAATCTCAAGTGTAAGGGGAAATAATAATTAAATCCATCTCACAGAAGAGAATAGCAAGGAAACCTGCCTTGATTAACTTTGACCCATGATGAAGTGGGGAAATAAAGCCCTCATGAGAATGTGTAACCACAGATTGTCCTTATATAGTTTTGTAGTACGGATTCAAGATACTTATGAGGTCTGAAAAAAAAAAAAACAAAAGCAGAGATCCCAGATCAGCAATTCCCATAGGTGATTAGCAAAGGCAAATCCTCTATGGAGAATGCAACTTTCATCCAGCCTCAAAAATTCCTATAGATAAACGTCCAAAGAAAATACGCATCTCACAGTCAAAACTTACAAAATGCACAAAGAAACATAACATTCTGAGTAAAAGCACACAGAAACAAGAATCATCAGAATCAGACCCACAGACTTCAGAATGTAGAACCATCACACATAGAATATAAAGTTAATTTTATTGAAAGTGGTTAAAGATATTTTTTTTAAATGATAGAAATACAAGCAAGGAACAAGAGACTATATAGGACAACCAATCATATTTGAAAAAGGACAAAATAGAATGTCCAGAAATGAAAAGTAGAACAGGGGAATTAAGCATGGATTGATATATTTAAAAGCAGAATATATACATCTCAAGAGAGAATTAGGAAAGTGGAAGATAGATGCAAATAAAATATTCATACTGTAGCACTGAAAGGCAATGAAATGAAAACTATAAGAGGTTAAGAGACATAAAAGAAGAGAAGATGGATCTAATTTACATCTATCTAGAGTACCAGAGCAGTTACAGAGTGGAAAAGAAGTGATATTCAAAGATTTAATGGCTGAGAACGTCTCAACATTGTTGCAAGACATTCATTTTTAAAATCTACAATCCTAAAAAATCCCAAGCTAGACAATTTTTTTTAAATCCATGCTAGACAACATCATAGTGATTTTACAGAACACTAAGGAGAAAGAGAATATTATAAAAGCAGAACAGCAGAAAAATCCCAAGCTAGACAATTTTTTTAAAATCCATGCTAGACAACATCATAGTGATTTTACAGAACACTAAGGAGAAAGAGAATATTATAAAAGCAGAACAGCAGAAAAATCCCAAGCTAGACAATTTTTTAAAAATCCATGCTAGACAACATCATAGTGATTTTACAGAACACTAAGGAGAAAGAGAATATTATAAAAGCAGAACAGCAGAAAAATCCCAAGCTAGACAATTTTTTTAAAATCCACACTAGACAACATCATAGTGATTTTACAGAACACTAAGGAGAAAGAGAATATTATAAAAGATAATATTATAAAAGTGAGAAGGGGGAAATCAGAACAAAACAGATCAGGTGCAAAAAAATAGTCATTAGATTTAAGATTAACTTACCAATAATAATAATGGCTGAAGAAAACAGTGGAAAATACCTGTAATGTACTGAGATAATTCCATAGCTAGCAGAATTATTTTTAAAGAACGTTAAAATAAGAAAAATTTATCCAGATCCATGCTAAAGAAAGTTCTACATTATGTACATCAGATAAAAAGAGAATCATCCTGTTTGGGAGGTTTGAGATGCAAGAGGTAATAGTGAGCAAAGACATTGGCAAACAAGGGGGTAAATCTCAATATACATTAACTATTAAAAACAACAGTAATATCTAATCTGTGGGAAAATAGCAAGATAAAATTAAATACTTGGACAATTTATACATTGGTAGGGAGTCATTAGAGTAAAAAAAAAATTCTAAGATCCTTAAGTTGTGGAGGATGAAGATAAAGATACTCATTAACTTTAGGTTTTACTAAGTATCAACATTAAAATTACTAAGATAACCAGAAAGTTTCAATTTCAAAAAAATGGGAAAATACATACCAGGGAATGCTAACCAAAGAAAGCTTATGCTTTTGTATTAATAACAGACACACCTTATGACAAAACATTACCATAAATAGAGAATAATTTCATAATGTTGAAAGTACAGATTATCAGGAAGCTAACATCATTTTAAATATGTGTGCATCTCATAACAAAGCCTCAAAATATATAAAGCAAATGTGACATTACACTAAAAAGTTAACAAACTCAATATTATAGTGAAAGATATTTAACATACTTCATTCGAGAATTGATAGATTAAAGGAATCAAAAACATCAGTAAGGATATAGAAGATTTATACAGCAAAATTAAGCAAGCTTAATTTTTTGGTCATATGTAAAGTTTTATACCCAACACAGGAGAGTGCATATTCTTCTCAAGCACATGTAGAATGTTTATGAAAATAGTCCATGTCAGCCCTTGGGTGAAATACATTCTGAGGCCTGTTTTTCACTTTATTTTTTTAAACAGCTGTACTGAGCTCTAATTCACATACCATACATTTCATTCATTTAGAGGGCATAGTTCAATGGCTTTTAGTATATTCACTGATTTGTGTATCCATAGTGAAAATCAGCTATAGAATGTTTTCATTACCTCAAAACGAAACTCCACACCTCTAAGCTGTCACTCTCCAATCCCTCCATATCCAAACCTCATCCCCCAGCCCTAGATGGTCGCTAGTCTACTTTCTGTCTCCACATATTTGCCTATTCTGGACATTTTATGTAAATGGAATCATACAGTATGTTATCCTTTGTGACTTGTTTTTTTCACTTAGCCTAACGTTTTCAAGGTTCATCCATGTTGTAGCACATATTGGTATGTCATTTCCTTTTATTGCCAATTGATATCCATTGCATACATACATAACTTTGTGTTTATCCACTCATCATTTGGTGGATGTTTGGGTTGTTTCTTCTTTTTGGCCATGATGAATAATGCTACTATGAACAGTTGTTTACAAGATTTTGTGTAGACATCTGTTTTCTTTTTCTTTCTTTCTTCATATATATATATATATATATATATATATATATATATATATACACACACACACACACACCCCCCTAGGAGTGGAATTGTTGGATCATATGGTAATTCTACAATTAACATTTTGAGGAACTCCCAGCCTGTTTTCCACAGTGCCTAAAACAGTTTATTTTCCCATCAAGCATGTGGGGGTTCCAACTTCTCAACATCCTCAAGAACATTTGTTACTATCTGTTTTCTTGTCATCACCATTTCAGTGGCTATGAAATGGTATTTCATTGTGGTTTTTATTTGTATTTCCTTGATGGCTAATATTGTGGAGCATATTTTCATGTGCATATTGGCACTTTGTATATCTTCTTTGGAGAAACTTCCATTAAGATAATGTGTCCATTTCCAAAGTGGATTCTTTATTATCGAGTTTAGCATCTTTTAATATTTGAGAAAGAAGACCATTATGCTATTTGAAAAAAATTTCCTCCATTCTGTAGGATATCTTTTCACTTTCTCCATTATGTCCTTTGAAGTACAAAGTTTTCATTTTAATAATGTTCACTTTATTTTTTTATTTTTTATTTTTATTTATTATTATTATTATTATTATTTGCTGCTTTTGCCTTTGGAGTCATAGCTAAGAACCATTGCCTAATCTAAGGTCACAAAAATTGACACTGATATTATCTTGTAAGAATTTTTCAGTTTTAGCTTTTACATTTAGTCTTTGACCCATTTTGAATTAATTTTATATATTATGTGAAATAGAGGTCCAACTTTATTCTTTTGCATATGGATATTAAGGTGTTTCAGCATTATGTGTTGAAAGATTATTCTATCCCCCATTGAATTTTCTTAGCACACGTGTCAAAAAGCAATTGACACTCGGTGTAAGAATTTAGTTTTACATTCAATTCTATTTCATTCTTCTTTATGTCTATCATTACTCCAGTCCCACATTCTCTTGATTGTTGTAGTTTTGTGGTAAGTTTTGGAATTGGAAATTGTGAGTCCTCCAACTTTGTTCTTTTTTAATATTGTTTTGGCTATTTGGAATCCCTAGCAATTCCATATGAATTTTAGAATAAGCCTATCAATTTCAAGAAAAAAAAAGATAGCGAATTTTAGAATAAGCCTGTCAATTTCAAGAAAAAAAGATAGCTTGGATTCTCATAGAGATTGCCCTAAACATGTAGCTCAATTTAGGAGGTATTGCCATCTTAACAACATTGACTCTAACAATCCATGAGCACGGAAGTTCTTTCCGTTTATTTAGGTCTTCTTTCAAGAATATTTTGTAGTTCAGTGTATACTCCTTGTACCTCCTTTGTTCAATTTATTCCTAAGTATTTTATTATTTTTGATACTATTCTAAATAGAATCACAGTTTGGATTTTGTCATTTGCCTTCTCATGGCATAGTTTAGCAAGCTTCTTTGACCTTTATATTTTCTGCAAATTGGTAGGTGGAATTAGTGGTTTGATCCAATTTAACTTTATTATTTTTGGGGGTAAAACAATTTATATTTCATAGGTGTACCTATCTTAAGGCACAAAATATCTGATTGTCTCTCTGCTGTGGCAAAAGCCATTGATGATCATTGCCCAGCTCCACTAATTAAATAGGGAATGTAAAATAATAATATTCTAATTCCATCACTCTTCATTGACTAGCTGGAATAATTTTATAAAAAAATAAAATTTTCTTGATCTACTATTTAATTATTCAGTGGGGCAGTTTATATCAGAAATTATTTTAATATTTAGGTATTAAAGGAAATAGTTACTTCCCACCGGCTAAAGGAATTACAGGACATTTAGGTGGAAGACACATGGACTATCAACAGGAGAAAATTTATACTTGTTCAAAGCCTCACTAAAACCAGTACATGGCTTAAATCTGAAACTGAAATCCAAGTCTTCAACTTCTAAATTTCATACTCTTCTAGTTTACAATGTTCATATACAAGGGCTTATCTCGCCAATTTCCCAACTCCGTATCCACAATATACAGTTTAGTGCTCAGAACAAAATAGGATAACACTTACATCAATATGTGTATTTATTCAGTTGATATTTATTGATTGCCTACTTCAAGATAAGAAGTGAAAGTATCCATTGACTCTGGCAATCCAGATATCTTTGCTAATGGCTGTAAGACAATTCCATTGGAAAGTTTGAATGCCTACAATATGTTAAACACTATGTTTTTGCCTTCAAATATTTTTTCATTCCAATTAATATATCATCAATGTGTATGATTGCTTCATGTCCTTTGATTAAAATATGTAGAATCTGGCCAGGTGCAGTGGCTCAAGCCTGTAATCCCAACACTTTGAGATGCCGAGGCGGGTAGACTACCTGAGGTCAGGAGTTGGAGACCAGCCTGGCCAACATGGTGAAACTCTGTCTCTACTAAAAATACAAAAAATTAGCCAGGCATGGTGGCGAGTGCCTGTAATCCGAGTTCCTCAGGAGGCTAAGGCAGGATAATCTCTTGAACCCAGGAGGCGGAGGTTGCAGTGAGCAAATATTGTGCCATTGCACTCCAGCCTGGGCAGCAAGAGTAAAACTTCATCTCAGAAAAAAAAAAATATATAGAAGCTGTTATTATTAGTAATGAATGTTATATTTTGAATTAAAATTAAACAAATACATAAAGTAATGGAGTCAATGTCTTTTATACAACTCCTCAATTTAGAGGTTATTTTGAAAGTTAAAATGTTACCCACTTTGCCTATATGCTATTTCATTAGATATGAGAAAGATATACAGCCAAAGGAAGACCATTCACTCATTCATACATCACAGAAATCTTCATCAAGATCAACTGTGCCTTAAGCTTTGTCATGGCTACTGAGGAGACAGAAGATATGAGATACGGCCTTGAGAAGTTTATAGTCCTAGTAGACAGTAGTACAATGTAGTCAAGGGTATAACCAAGAAGAAATCAAAGTTTACAAAGAAGCAGTTGGAGGGAGAAAATCAGCAAGGTGAGAAGAGGAGGATCCAAATGATGTATCACACTGGGCCCTTCTGATTTGGAGTCCACAGACAGCTTACTCCAGAACATAGTCTGTTCAATTGGTCAAAAGAAAAGAAAGGTCTGGGGCCTATATGCTCCCCAAGTATTGCACAGGGGAACTATCTATACTGCTAAAGAAAAGTCTAGCAGCCTATCACCCAGCAAGAGCTTCCTAATGACTTTATTACCTCCAGGGCATGCTCACCTCTATTCCCTTGCACATGATATGTTAATGTGTCAAGTTATGGATGAGAAAATGGACAAGACTCTGAGATCTTTTAGTATGTCACCACAAGGCACATTGCAAATGTCAGTTTCTGTTTGCTTCCTCGTGGTTAGACTAGCAGTAAGGGAGGGAGGGCTAGGAGATTTGGGGTAGAAATTTTCTTGCTATCCTATTATACCAGCAGACAGATAGGGACCTACAATTTACCTTCTGTCAAAATCCCCTTTATGATTCACTTTCCAGCCCACTCTCCTTCCTGTCTCAGGGAAGGATATGGCCCTGGCAACATGAATGGGTTGATCCCATCTCTCATTCATTTTTTTCTCCTTCATTCTGTCTCTCTTTTCTCTCATTCTGTCTCTGCCCTCTTTCTCTCCTTTCATATATCTTTTCTCTTCTCTCACTTACTCTTTCTTTCTCTTCCTCTCCTGCTTTCTTCTCCTTTCATTCCTTCTATCCATATTTACTTTCTTTTTCTCTGTTTTTTTTCTTTTCTCTTCGTGTTACTGTTTTCTCATTTTTATTGCCCTATCCCTCTCCCAGCTTAGTCTCTTTCATTTTCCCTCCAATATCAGTCTTACTCTCTTCTCTTGTAATCTTCTGCTCTCAGATCTCTCAAGTTCTGCTTTTCTAAAGTTCTGCCCAATACCTGTTAGGTGCCTGTACAAAACCATCCAAGGAATGCAACTAACTTTCAATTGTACTAGGTCCAATCTTTGCCTCAAACAGATCTCAAACTTTGCCCCAGATATTCCAATTTGACAGATATTTATAGCATTATCTCTATATACCAGGCATTATGCTTGTTTTATTACTCATAGTTTCATAGACTCTTCACAACAACCTTCCAAAGAAAGAAAGGACTATTATTCTCATTTTACAAATAAACTGAACTGAGCGGTGACAGTCAGAGAGAAAAGAGGGCATGAGTAAAATCACATACTGAGATGAAGCAGAATCAAGTTTTGTGTCTGGCTTCAAAGCCTATTTAATTCTTAATTGACCTGCCTGGGGATGATTGATACTTACACCAGGAACTGAGACAGACAGCAGAGGTGAAAGATAGGCATGAGGAGGGAATGGAACAAGAGGAATGCCAGGTGATATAAGCCCCAACTTCCCCTCTGCACAATTTTTCAACCCAAATTTGCTACACTAGTGACCTCCTTCTCAGCTAGGTAAAGTGGCCGAGTTCCTAAGGAAGTCTTGACTACAACAGAGTTAATTTTGAATTTTTAGCCCCTTCAGCCAATGCAACCTGGAAAGAAATTGTACTCCTCTCACCTGGGGTCTAACAGTGAGTTACTATGCTGTGTGTCCCACTTTCCCCAAGTCTCCTTTGCTGATGATTGAATCTGATACCCAGTTGGCAAGGAGTAAGACATCAGTGTACCCTCAAGTTTCATGTTCTGTCCCCTCATTTTTGTCTAGTGACTTGTCCTGGCCTGCCTAGGCTGCTTGCATCTACTGGGTCCTGTCACTGCAGTCAAAATAGTCTTCCCCTCGTATATGTGCTTCCCATGAGGCCCATGTCACCAAGGTCTTGAGGAAAAAAGCAGAGTTTAACTCAAAGAAATGCCTGAGTTTTGTGTCCTCCCCCATCACATTATCTTGCTTCTATAGCTACAATCCAGACTGAAATTAATTAAGTAGTAAACATTTCTCAGGTACAGCATAACCTTTCCATGGGGAACTCTGACTGACACTTTCTAATTTATAAGCTTTATTCTGGTACATAGACAAACACTGCCATGCTCAGACTGTATCTTTTGAAGGTTATAGCATTTAGACCCCAAAGCTCTTAATTTTATTGGAAATGGGAGAAAAAATGTCATACAAATATTTCATTTTGAAGCATAATGATCCTGACACACACCTCTTACTGCAATAATTGCCACCCACTCAGTTTCATCATAATTTGAGAATCAGCCACAGGAGGGCCCAGCTCCCTGTTATGTCTGTTTTGAGGGTCCCTGGGCAGCAGAAGCGTGCTTTTTCTTTCCCGCTGCTGGTTTATAGACGATATCATCTTGATATAACATATAAACTGGGGTGGCAGAGGGGCTTTTGGCTTCAAGTTTAGTATTTTAGTATATTCATTGTAAATGCAGAAACATCCTTCCAAATATGATGGTGCCACTGAGACATATTCCTAGCCCAGAGTTCCCTGGTGGGCAGGCTGGCAGAAGTACCTGATCATCCAAGCCTAGACTGAGTAAATGTTGCCTGGAAGGAAAAGAAGGAAGAGAAACCAACAACTAGACGAGCATACAGAATTTGGTACCAAGAGACCTGAGGAGAGAGAAATGGAAGTCCCGAGAGAACCACTGAGCAATGCTTCAACAAGAAAGGTATGAAGCGTAAGCTCAGGGGAAAGGACTATGTTGGTTAAAGCAAGGGTTAGATGAGAAAGGAATGGGAAATTGTGTAAGGAATGTGTCTGAGAAGAGGAACATTTGTGTATGGGGACTGGAAAGAATAGTATCCAACTCAGAAGTGAGAGAGTTTCCTGAGGGTCAGTTGTAGCCAGAACCCTAGCGGTGCCAGCCAAACCTACTAGAAGGAACCATGTTTCTTTCAGGATAAAAGAAGAAAAGAAAACCCACCTTGACAACGGTCTAGAGATAGGGGGAATGAAAAAGCAGACTTGCCTGAGTCATGCATAATAGCCAAAGTTTTGGCTTGAACTCTCTATTGGAATGTTCACATGTGGGTCACTACAAGAGGAGAATTTATCTTTCTCAGTGCAGGAGCCCCTGGCTTTGTCTACCAAAACCTTGTTCAAAGAGGAGGTTACAAATAAGGACTTAGGGATCCGGGTGTTGAAGAGAAAAGGACTGGTAAGGCCTTGGCCTTTTCCACATTGTAATTCCGTATGGAGCCTTTTTTTCAGGGACTCACCCAGAAATCTTCATACTTGAGTTCTAGTCCTGGTTCTATCACCAGGTGGCAGTAGGTGAGTCACTTCATGTCTATAATTCTCAGTTTCCCCTTCTGTAAATTTAAGATAATAATCTTAATCTCACAAGGTCATCACTGACAAAATCCCAAAATTAAGGCTATTCTCAGATGGGGTTGAGAGGAAATAGTACCTACAAGAATGCCCAGTTCAGCTGAGAAGTCACCAGCTCCCCATCTTCATTACTACACTGAAACAGAAAGTGTCCTTGACCTCCATTAGTGGAAGCTGTCTCTCTCTAAGTCATCTGGATTTTCTAAAATGTGGTTTAATTCCTCCACTCTCCCTTCTTCTTCCGTGCCTCTACTTTCATTCATCAGAATATCTAAGAGAACTATCTGATCTGGAGCTCTGCCCACCTCCAGATTTCCATTCTCGGCGCCAATATTTATGTTTGAGAGAATGTATGGCTCCAGATCTCTCCACTTGTCCTTTCAGCCTTATACATCCTTTAGTAAATGTGTGTTGGTGGGTAGGCGCTAGAATTTGTTCAGTATATACTGGACACATTTTCAAACACATTACATTTGTTTTCTCATTTAATCAGAATAAAGGTCATATGATCACTTTACAAATGAGAAAACTAAGGCTGGGGAGAAGGTGATAAACTTATGCAAAGTTACCTAGTGAAAAGGAGGCCAAGTCAAGACTACGGTTTTCTGACTCCAAATCCAATGCCCTTGCCACTAGGCATCCCTCTGTGAAAGCCCAACCATCTGCCTACACCTCAATCATGTTTATGTGGCAAAAGGTCCCCTTCTGGTTTTACATACATGTGGACCATCATACGTAGCGGAGACGGGAAGCCATTTACAGGTGACCTTCACTCGTACTCACACTGGGCATTCTTTCATTGTCACTCCTCACCACCAGATAATCAGCAGGCAGATACTAATGTCTCTGTTCATCAATGCCACCTTACAGGTCCTCAGAGCCTCCCAGAATTTGCCTAAATAAGGTGCTTTCCATGGTCTGGACCAGATACCAGGGACTTGACCCTCTTTTCCTTATTCTTATCCTGATGCCATTACCCCCTGATAGATTTAGCTCTCACCGTTATTCTTAGCCCAGAGTCCCTTGGCAGGCCAACTGGCAGAAACACCCTGATCTTTCTAGTCTGGATGGAGTAAATGTTACCTGGAAGGAAAGCAACCTCAGTTTTGCATCCATAAATCTCACAAGTGTAACCTTAAGGCCCACCTCTATGTCCTTCATTGTCTTTTTCCATACAAAGTTAATCAAGGTTTCAAATCAGATAGGCCACCAAAGTTAGCTCATTTCTGCCATTTGGCAGTGATCTGCCACAAACTTGTACCTTGGAAGGATAGTGAACGAGCCAGGCCCAAGAGCTCAGCCACAGCTGCTCTGGTAACCCACAGCGTGTGCCTGGCCCATTCTCTAGCCCTGCAGTTTTATTAGCTTCATTTTTTATGTGCGTTTTAACTCTCTGAACGCAGCCAAAACCAACATCAAATAACATCAAGGAACATAAGGTCATGACTTCCCTGCTACAGCGCTCAGCCCCCCAAATCACTTAGAGACAGAGCGCAGAATACACCACAATTTTTCCCCTGCACGTCTTTTCAGAGGGTGGCGAAGATTGTTTCTGCTCTGTGAGCTATTCTCAGATATTGCTGCCTCAGAACTCATTGTGAGAGACGTTTTGGGTCACCATAACCCAAGGAGCAGAAGGAGGGGGAAAAAAGAGGGGGTAGAGGAGAAAGAAAACCCAGCCAGCAAGCAGTCTTTCAGATCTCTGCCTCCCTGAGGCCATGAGTGCTGGGCCCAATGGTCCTGGCCAGTGCCTTCTGGGAGAGACAGTTGGAACAGCCAACCTCCTGCTTTTCTGTCTCGCCTCCCTTCTCTCTTCTGCCTCCTTTCCTTTCTTATCTCCATCCAGGGCCAGCTACGAACAAGCATTCCACCAGGTCCCCTAGATGGACTGCATATCGCAGCCATCCCAAGGGATTCACCAGCCGCTTCCCTTGAGCTTTTAGGTAGGGAAGTCAAGAGACTCAGACAGATCTGGGAAGTTTCTCAGCACTGAAAGCTCAGCACTGGGCCTGAAGTCAGATGTGGGAGCCAATCCTCCCAAGCTTAAGGAGTTCTCCAGTCTAGAGAAATTTAGAAAATCAGTTCATATTATAGCTTTCCTGACCCACAGTGCTGGGAGGTAGGGAAAGATCTCTAGGATTGGCTGGACAGAGCCTTACCTTTTCAATCAGGAGCCAAGGGTTCTAGTCCTGACTGTGAGTCCTTAAAAAATCCTTTTCCTCTCTTGGTCTCAGAATCTCCCAGAAACATAGCAACGACTCCTTCAGACGCATTCTCTCAAAGTGGAACTTTTCTAATCTTTTAAAACAGATAATATGTTTACATTTCGGATGATAAGACTTTAATGAAGAAATTTTAGTGGTGACAGTGTGAAAGAGACACCATGAGGCAAAGAGAAAATAATTCTTAAACTTTTGTTACATGCTTGCTCCCTTAGGAAATAAGGGCTCAGGCCCTTCTATTATTACCACCTTCTTCTCCAACCTTTTTCCCTCTGTTAGAATCTGTTCAGGTCTCTAATGTTTACATCTGTAATGTGGCCAGTGGGTCTCTAGATACGCTATCACTCTAACGTCCTATTATTATCTAGCATCTGAGTTTTCTTCCCTGCCCTTCTTGATGAAAACATTTAAGACTTTAATATTTTTTCCTCAGTGGATAATTTTGACTCTATATATCTATAGAACTTATCTCTATCTCTACCTCTACTGATCTACCTATATCTGTCTACTTATCTACATACCTATCTACCTACATACCTCCCTATGTTAAGTATGGCATTTAGAGCACTAGAGTTTCTTGTACCAGTGGAAAACAAGATCAGTGTTAACTCCCCTTATAAATGTAATCTATTTTATGTGGATCTTTTCCTCATCAAATGAGCTCAAAATATAAATTAATGAGTTTATTTTGTCCATTGATAACAAGCTTCAAATAGGAGCTATCACTAAAATAGAATACATAAAGCTATTTTATTATGGCCTATGAAAAAACCTATCCCCAAATTAGAAACTACAATAGATACTTGGGTTTCTAGTCAAAGATAGTTTTTCTTCTGCAGACAGGTAAGGCAAAAAAAATGCTTCCCCAATCCTTCCCCCTAACAATCGTTCATCTCTTAGGCAGTAAGGGGTTAGAGACAGGGAAGAAAAAACTGAAAGAAAGCTCTGGGCTGTCTTATGGCCTCTATCACAGAACAGGGAGATGGGTGAAAGGGGAAGCATTTATGTCATCTTCCCCATCCATTTCCCTTGGCTTATAGGGTATATCAGAAGTTCTTAAGCTTTTCTTCATTGCCAATGTCCTTAGCAGCTCATTAATTCACAGTGCCTCTAGGCCAAAACAAATATCTAACAGTTTCATTTTTTCAGAAGTTAAGTTCACAGAATTCAGTAAGTATTTATGCCCTTAACAACTTGGTAGCCACTTAAAATTATAACACACATAAATTAAAAGAAAAACACTAATATGCATATTAATAGGAGAAGAAAATATATTTTATTTCATCTTAAATAGTAATTTTTTCAGGCAAGGCACAGCTTCTCAGATCTTGAAATCAGATTGGACAACACTACCTACATTTCCTGTTCCACATGGATTTTCTGGTTTTTTTTTTTCTTTTTTTTTTAATTTTTTTTTAATTGCATTTTAGGTTTTGGGGTACATGTGAAGAACATGCAAGATTGTTGCATAGGTACACACATGGCAGTGTGGTTTGCTGCCTTCCGTCCCCTCACCTGTATCTGTCATTTCTCCCCATGCTATCTCTTCCCACCTCCCCAACCCCCCGCCCCTCCCCCATTTCCCCCCAACGGACCCCAGTGTGTAGTGCTCCCCTCCGTGTGTCCATGTGTTCTCATTGTTCAACACCCGCCTATGAGTGAGAATATACGGTGTTTGATTTTTCTGCTCTTGTGTCAGTTTGCTGAGAATGATGGTTTCCAGGTTCATCCATGTCCCTACAAAGGACGTGAACTCATCGTTTTTGATGGCTGCGTAATATTCCATGGTGTATATGTACCACATTTTCCCTATCCAGTCTATCATCGTTGGGCATTTGGTTTGGTTCCAGGTCTTTGCTATTGTAAACAGTGCTGCAATGAACATTCGTGTGCACGTGTCCTTGTAGTAGAATGATTTATAATCTTTTGGATATATACCCAGTAATGGGATTGCTGGGTCAAATGGGATTTCTATTTTTAGGTCCTTGAGGAATCGCCACACTGTCTTCCACAATGGTTGAATTAATTTACACTCCCACCAACAGTGTAAAAGTGTTCCTATTTCTCCACATCCTCTCCAGCATCTGTTGTTTCCCGATTTTTTAATGATCGCCATTCTAACTGGTGTGAGATGGTATCTCAATGGGGTTTTGATTTGCATTTCTCTGATGACCAGTGATGATGAGCATTTTTTCATATGTTTGTTGGCCTCCTGTATGTCTTCTTTTGTAAAGTATCTGTTCATATCCTTTGCCCATTTTTGAATGGGCTTGTTTGTTTTTTTCTTGTAGATCTGCTTTAGTTCTTTGTAAATTCTGGATATCAGCCCCTTGTCAGATGGGTAGACTGCAAAAATTTTTTCCCATTCTGTTGGTTGCCGATTCACTCTACTGACTGTTTCTTTTGCCGTGCAGAAGCTGTGGAGTTTGATTAGGTCCCATTTGTCTATTTTGGCTTTTGTTGCCATTGCTTTTGGCGTTTTGGTCATGAAGTCCTTGCCTACACCTATGTCCTGAATGGTTTTACCTAGATTTTCTTCTAGGGTTTTTATGGTGTTAGGTCTGATGTTTAAGTCTTTAATCCATCTGGAGTTAATTTTGGCGTAAGGTGTCAGGAAGGGGTCCTGTTTCTGCTTTCTGCACATGGCTAGCCAGTTTTCCCAACACCATTTATTAAACAGGGAGTCCTTTCCCCATTGCTTATTTTTGCCAGGTTTGTCGAAGATCAGATGGTTGTGGGTATGTTGTATTTCCTCTGAGGCCTCTGTTCTGTTCCATTGGTCTATATCTCTGTTTTGGTACCAGTACCATGCTGTTTTGATTACTGTAGCCTTGTAGTATAGTTTAAAGTCCAGTAGTGTGATGCCTCCTGCTTTGTTCTTTTTGCTTAGAATTGACTTGGCTATGTGGGCTCTCTTTTGGTTCCATATGAAGTTTAAGGTGTTTTTTTCCAGTTCTGTGAAGAAGGTCATTGGTAGCTTGATAGGAATAGCGTTGAATCTGTAAATTACTTTGGGCAGTATGGCCATTTTCACAATGTTGATTCTTCCTAACCATGAACATGGAATGTTTCTCCATCTGTTTGTATCCTCTCTTATTTCGTTGAGCAATGGCTTGTAGTTCTCCTTGAGGAGGTCCTTTACGTTCCTTGTTAGTTGTATTCCTAGGTATTTTATTCTCTTTGTAGCAATTGTGAATGGCACTTCGTTCTTGATTTGGCTCTCTTGAAGTCTATTACTGGTGTATAGGAATGCTTGTGATTTTTGCACGTTGATTTTGTATCCTGAGACTTTGCTGAAGTTGTTTATCAGTTTCAGGAGATTTTGGGCTGAGATGATGGGGTCTTCCAGATATACAATCATGTCATCCGCAAATAGAGATAATTTGATTTCCTCCTTTCCAATTTGGATACCCTTTATTTCTTTTTCTTGCCTGATTGCTCTGGCTAGAACTTCCAGTACTATATTGAATAGGAGTGGTGAGAGAGGGCATCCTTGTCTAGTGCCAGATTTCAAAGGGAATGCTTCCAGTTTTTGCCTATTCAGGATGATATTGGCTGTTGGTTTGTAGTAAATAGCTTTTATTGTTTTGAGATACATTCCGTCAATACCTAGTTTATTGAGGGTTTTTAGCATAAAGGGTTGTTGAATTTTGTCAAAAGCCTTCTCTGCATCAATTGAGATAATCATGTGGTTTTTGTCTTTGGTTCTGTTTATGTGGTGAATTACGTTTATGGACTTGCGTATGTTGAACCAGCCTTGCATCCCCGGGATGAATCCTACTTGATCATGGTGGATGAGCTTTTTGATATGCTGTTGCAATCTGTTTGCCAGTATTTTATTGAAGATTTTTGCATCTATGTTCATCATGGATATTGGCCTGAAATTTTCTTTTCTTGTTGAGTCTCTGCTGGGTTATGGTATCAGGATGATATTTGTCTCGTAAAATGATTTGGGAAGGATTCCCTCTTTTTGGATTGTCGGGAATAGTTTTAGAAGGGATGGTATCATCTCCTGTTTGTATGTCTGGTAGAATTCAGCTGTGAACCCATCTGGACCTGGGCTTTTTTTGGGTGGTAGGCTCTTTATTGCTGCCTCGACTTCAGACCATGTTATTGGTCTATTCAGGGTTTCGGCTTCTTCCAGGTTTAGGCTTGGGAGGATGCAGGTGTCTAGGAATTTATCCATTTCTTCCAGGTTTACTAGTTTATGTGCATAGAGTTGTTTGTAATAATCTCTGATGATGGTTTGGATTTCTGTGGAATCTGTGGTGATATCCCCTTTATCGTTTTTTATTGGATCAATTTGGTTATTCTCTCTTTTCTCTTTTATTAATCTGGCTAGTGGTCTGTCTGTTTTGTTGATCTTTTCAAAAAACCAACTCCTGGATTTATTGATTTTTTGAAGAGTTTTTTGTGTCTCTATCTCCTTCAGTTCTGCTCTGATCTTAGTTATTTCCTGTCTTCTGCTAGGTTTTGAGTTTTTTTGATCTTGCTCCTCTAGCTCTTTCAATTTTGATGATAGGGTGTCAATTTTAGTTCTCTCCTTTCTTTTCATGTGGGCACTCATTGCTATATATTTTCCTCTAGAGACTGCTTTAAATGTGTCCCAGAGATTCTGGTATGTTGTGTCTTCGTTCTCATTGGTTTCGAAGAACATCTTTATTTCTGCCTTCATTTCATTGTTTATCCAGTCAACATTCAAGAGCAAGTTGTTCAGTTTCCATGAAGCTGTGCGGTTCTGAGTTAGTTTCTGCATTCTGAGTTCTAACTCGATTGCACTGTGGGCTGAGAGACTGTTTGTTATGATTTCTGTTCTTTTGCATTTGCTGAGGAGTGATTTATTGCCAATTATGTGGTCAATTTTAGAGTAGGTGTGATGTGGTGCTGAGAAGAATGTATATTCTGTGGATTTGGGGTGGAGAGTTCTGTAAATGTCTATTAGGTTTGCTTGTTCCAGGTCTGTATTCAGGTCCTGGATATCCTTGTTGATTTTCTGTCTGGTTGATCTGTCTAATATTGACAATGGGGAGTTAAAGTCTCCCACTATTATTGTGTGGGAGTCTAAGTCTCTTTGTAAGTCATTAAGAACTTGCCTTATGTATCTGGGTGCTCCTGTATTGGGTGCGTATATATTTAGGATCGTTAGCTCTTCTTGTTGCAGTGATCCTTTTACCATTATGTAATGTCCTTCTGTGTCTCTTTTGATCTTTGTTGCTTTAAAGTCTATTTTATCAGAGATGAGAATTGCAACTCCTGCTTTTTTTTGCTCTCCATTTGCTTGGTAGATCTTCCTCCATCCCTTTATTTTGAGCCTTTGTGTATCCTTGCATGTAAGATGGGTTTCCTGGATACAGCACACTGATGGGTTTTGGCTTTTTATCCAATTTGCCAGTCTGTGTCTTTTGATTGGGGCATTTAATCCATTGACATTTAGGGATAGTATTGTTATGTGTGAATTTGATACTGTCATTTTGATGCTACCTGGCTGTTTTGTTGGTTAGTTTATGCAGCTTCTTGATTGTGTTGATGCTCTTTTACCATTTGGTGTGTTTTTGGAGTGGCTGGTACTGGTTGTTCCTTTATATGTGTAGAGCCTCTTTCAGGAGTTCTTGTAGAGCAGGTTTGCTGGTGATGAAATCTCTGAGTGCTTGCTTGTTCACAAAGGATTTTATTTTTCCTTCACTTATGAAGCTTAGTTTGGCTGGATAGGAGATTCTGGGTTGAAAGTTCTTTTCTTTAAGGATGTTGAATATTGGCCCCCAATCTCTTCTGGCTTGTAGGGTTTCTGCTGAGAGATCTGCTGTGAGTCTAATGGGCTTCCCTTTGTGGGTAACCCGACCTTTCTCTCTGGCTGCCCTTAGCATTTTCTCTTTCATTTCAACCCTGGTGAATCTGACGATTATGTGCCTTGGGGTTGCTCTTCTTGAGGAATATCTTTGTGGTGTTCTCTCGATTTGAATATTGGTCTGCCTTGCTAGGTTGGGGAAGTTTTCCTGGATAATATCCTGAAGAGTATTTTCCAGCTTGGATTCATTCTCTTCATCACATTCAGGTACACCTATCAGACGTAGATTGGGTCTTTTCACATAGTCCCACATTTCTTGAAGATTTTGTTCATTCCTTTTTGCGCTTTTTTCTCTGTTCTTACCTTTTCTTTTTATTTCATTGAGTTGATCTTCGACCTCTGATATCCTTTCTTCTGCTTGGTCAATTCGGCTGTTGAAGCTTGTGCATGCTTCACGAAGTTCTCGTGTTGCGTTTTTCAGCTCCATCAATTCACTTATATTCCTCTCTATGCTGTCCATTCTCGTCAGCATTTCGTCCAATCTTTTTTCAAGGTTCCTATTTTCTTTGTGTTGGGTTAGAATGTGTTCTTTTAGCTCACTGTAGTTTCTTACTACCCACCTTCTGAATTCTGATTCTGTCATTTCATCACCCTCCTTCTCCATCCGGTCTGGTTCCCTTGCTGGTGAGGAGTTGTGATCCCTTTTAGGAGGAGAGGTGTTCTGGTTTCGGGAGTTTTCATCCTTTTTGCGCTGGTTTCTTCCCATTTTTGTGGGTTTATCCACCTGTTGTCTTTGTAATTACTGTCTTTCAGATTGAGTCTCTGAGTGAGCTTCTAGTTCGTGGATGCTGAAGTTACTTCTTTTTTTTTTTTTTTTTTTTTTTTTTAAGCTTTCCTTCTAACAGTCTGGCCCCTCTGCTGTAGGACTGCTGAGGTCCTCTCCAGGCCCTGCTTGCCTGGCGATCACCTGCAGCAGCTGTAGAACAGTAAGGGTTGCTGCCAGTTTCCTCTTCTGCTATCTTTGTCCCAGAAGGATGCTCGCCTACTGTCAGTCCGTTCTCTCCCTTATGAGGTGAGTCTTTGGATCTATGGGGGTCAGGGAGCTACTTGAGGAGACAGTCTATCTTTTATTGGGGCTTAAGTCCTGAGTTGTGAGCTCCGTTGTTCGTTCAGAGCTGCTGGGCAGGTATGTTTAGGTCTGCTGCAGCTGAACTCATAAAGCACTTTTTGTTCTCAGGTGCTCTGTCCCAGGGAGTTGGAGCTTTATGAGTTTTCGTTGCACTACTGCCTTTTTTGATTTTTCTTTCAGGTCGGACCCGCCCAGCTAGCAGCATGCCTAGCCACTGCCTGCCCGCAGGGGCTTTGCTGAGCTGCTGTGGGCTCCGCCCAGCTGCCCTGAGCTCTTCCCTGCAGTCCTGTTTATATGGTGGTAGTTAGAACTGTCTCAGCAATGGTGGCCCCGCCTCTGTTATGGCGGACTCTCTCTGTTGTGGCAGGTTGCCTCGGCAATGGCGGCCTGCCTCCGTAGCGGTGGAGAGTCTCAGTAATGGCGGAAGCCCCTACCCCACCGAGCGGGACGTCCCGGTTCAGCTGTGCCTTGTTTGAAGGGCTCAACCCAGAGGGTTTCCAATTACTGTTTTTGTTTTCGTTGTTGTTGGGTGTGGAGGGGTGGGACCATCCGAGCCTGATCACCTGGCTCCCTGACTCAGAGTCTTTTCTTTTGAGTTGAACGACCCCGCGTTCCAGTCGCTTGTTGAAAAGGCGCCGGGATCTCCCGTGCTGTGACTCACGGAGTCGGCTGGAAGTGCGGCGCCGGCTCCTGGCGGATTTTTTGCCTAGGAATCTCCTGGCCTGGCTCGCTATTTCAGATGAATGGGCAACTCTGCCGTCTCAGGGCTCTGATCGCCAGCTAAGAGGGCTCCCAGACCAGTGGCTTTTGTACGGAGAACCACAGCAACAGGGCGTGGTCACAGCAGCCGCGCGGGTGGAATCAGCCCCGCGGGGGCCAAAACAGCCACACGGGCTGGGACTGCGACGCTGGCGACCCCTCTGCCTGGGTATCTCCTGGTCTGTGGGCAATAAGAGTTCATCTGGAAATGAGGCGTCCACTCACCCTCTGCACTTTCACTGGGAGCTGAAGTCCTGAGCTCTTCTTAGGCGGCCATCTCTCCACATGGATTTTCACACAGTACTTGATTTTTGTCACAGCAGCCATGAAAAGGAATGTAGTGCAATGTAATGTTGAAACTGTGAACTGACACAAGCTTGTGGCTTGTGGAATGTCTGACAGATGTCTAGCATCATTGTGCTCTTCTCAGAAATGTAAAATATCCCACAATGGCCCTGTGAGTTCACCGTTGTGCCCCAAGAAACCCTCAGCTCATAATTTGGGAACCCTAGAGTTAGATCAACAAATTCCTGGCCATTCTTAGATATAACTTCCTTCCTTCTCCCTTCAATGGCTGAAATGCATTTTCTTAGTTCTATTTCCCCAGAACATCCTTTGCTATAATAGTAATGTGAAATAAGATTAGAAGTATGTCTACATCATCCATAAAATTGCCATTGAAAGTATGTTCCAATCTTTCCCCTTACAAGACATGTTTCTTATTGTAGTTGGAGAGATCTTTTTAAAAGTACACATCAGAAACACCCATCAGATTGGAAAACATTTGGAAGTTTGGCAAGAGCAAGTGGTGGTGAAGAAGTAAAATAATGGGAGCACTCATATATTGTTGATAGCAGTGTAAATTGGTAAAGCCACTTTGTAAAAATATCTGACATTATCTACTAAAGTTAGACATATGTATACTCTATGATCTAGATATTCAACAACAACTGGTATGACCTGAAAACAAACATATTTAGGCATCACAAAACATATATCGTAATGGTCATGATAGCACTGTTTATAATAGCAACAATTTTGAAGCAACCTAAATGTTTATGTAGAGAAGAATGAATATGTAAATTGTAGTATATTTGTACAATGGAATATTATATGGCAATGAAAACAAAAGAACTATAGTTACATGCAAGCAACAACGTGTACTGATCTTACAAGGATAATGTTGAGTAAAAGAAATAAAAGACTGTATACTATATAATTTCATTAATATAAAGTTTGTTAAAAAGGAAAAATCTAGTTATATTTTTGTAGATTTATATGCAGGTATAAAACTATATTTAAAAAGACATACTTCTAGAGCTTCCAGCTAGCTGGAGACATGGAGGTTTCTAAAGGGTGATGCACCCAGAGAGGGCATGCAGCTCCGCACCCCTTCCTTCATACCTCACCATATGCACCCCTTCATCCTTGAAATTTGTAATATTGTTATAATAAGCTGATTATATATATATATATATATATATATATATATATATATATATGTCTGGTTCCACCAAGATGATATAGCCCCAGTGGGACTGGGGCTGAACCTCCACAATCACCTGATAGCAATAAAATCTGCATGAGGCAATACAAAGCAGAGCTAATTGGCACTTATTTCCACTCCTCTCACCTCCTACTGTGTCAGCAGGGTCTAGTGGAAGCTAAGTTTTCACCCGCATCTCATAGCAGCAGAACAATTTGAATCAGCTCTCTTTATCAGAGGCAGTGGAGCCAGTGAAGAGTTCATTTTACACCTCCACTTGGTGGCAACAAGAGAGTACCCTACCTTCACTGGGAAGGTATCAGAGGAGTGAGGAGCGGAGGGAGTGGCTAAATTTCTACCTTTTCCATATGCAGTGAAACCATACAAGTTAGCCCACCACTTTGACAGAAGTGGCATTAGTAGGCCCCAGTGACAATTTGAACATACATACCCACCTGATCCCTGCACCACATCTCAATGTGGGGAGTGTCTGCTTTAAAAAATATAAAACAAAATAAACTATTTAAATAAGACTCACTCAGAATATCATAATGCAATATCCAAGAAATCCGGAGTCCAATAAAAATATCACATGTTATACCAATGATTAAAATCACAACTTCAATGAGAACAATCAAATGACACCAACAATGAGATACTGAAATTTTCTAACAAGGCTTTTAAAGCAGCTATCAGAAAATGATTCAACAGCAAATTTTTTTGAATCAAATGAAGAGAATTAGAAACTCTCAGCAAAGAAAGAGAAGTTATAAAAAAAGAACAGGGGACTCCATGTTTGGGTCCCCTTCCATGAACACTCCCTTAGTGGAAGCTGTCTTTCTCTCTCATGGATTTTCCCTCTGGAGTCCCCTTCCACACTCTCTCGTGGAAGCCTCTCTTCTCCTCCTAAACTCCATCTCTGTCTATTCTCTAACACTCTCATGGAAGCTGCTGTCCTCTCCTGGATTCCACCTTTCTGGATTCTCTCACTCAGTGTGAGAGCTAACTGTTTCTTTCTCTCTCCTTAAATAAATCACTTTCTACAAAAAATAAATAAAAAAACTAACTGGAAAGTATAGAATTGAAAAATACAAGAAAACAATTCTCACTAGTTCATCTAAATAGCAAAGTGAAGATGACAAAGGATAGAATAAAAAGTTGTACCTATGCAACAATCTTGCATGTTCATCACATGTACCCCAAAACCTAAAATGCAATAAAAAAAAAGTTGAGGCCAGAACAATAGAATTCATACAATCTGAATAACAGTGAGAAAACAGGCTGAAAAAAAATGAACAGAGCATGGGATACCTACTGGTGAATAACAAAAGATCTACTATTTGTATCATTAGAGTTCAAGAAATAGAAAGGTAAAGATGTTGACACGTGTTTCAACTACTAAAAGAAAAAACTATCAACCCAGTATTCTATATGCAGCTAAAATAAACTTCACGAATAATGGAAAAATGAAGACATTCTCAAATTAACAATTAAAATAATTTGTTGTCAGCATAGTTACCCTAAATGAATACTTAAAAAAAGTTATTAAATACAAAATAAATGACAACAGAAGAAAGTGTGGAACTGTTGAAAAGAAAGAACATTGCCATGAGTAAAAATAGAGATAAATATAATAGAATATCCTACTTCTCTCTTGAGTTTCTTAAATCAGTATTTGGTGACTGAGGTAAAAATTACAAAAATGCCTAATGTCATACCCAATGAATACAGAAGAAATGCCTAACAAACTATGTTTTTAAAGTAGGAAGGATAAAGAGACCCAATGAAAATGTGGTTTCTACAATTCATTCAAAATAGTGAAACACTGATACCCACAAACTATGGTGAGTTATGGATATATATTGCAATATCTGGAGCAATCTCTAAGCAAATGATGTAAAGCAATATACTCAAAAACACTAAAAATAAATTAAGATGGAATCCTTAAAAATGATCAGATAACCTAGAATAATATTAACAACTTAAAAAAGGAACAAGAGACAGATAAATCAAACAGAAAAAGAATATTACAGACTAACATGACATTAATCTTAAATGTAAATGGCCTAAGTATAAATAAAAGAGGTTTGAAGAGTGGAAAAACAATTGATTCAATCATAAGCTGTCTACAAGATAAGTACTTCAAATACAATGGCATTGCTATGTTGAAAGCAAAAGGATGAAAAAGGAAAGTATTAATTTAAAAAGCAGGAATATCTATATGGATATAAGATAAAGCCTACATTAGGGAAAAAATATGATCAACATTGGCATGAGCAAGGAACTCATGACTAAAACACCAAAATCAATGGCAACAAAAGCCAAAATAAGTAAGTTGAGCCTAATTAAACTTAAGAGCTTCTGCACAGCAAAAAAGAAACTATTAATATAGTGAACTGGCAACCAACAGAATGGGAAAATATTTTTGCAATCTACCCATCTGACAAAGATCTAATATCCAGAATCTACAAAGAACTAAAACAAGAAAAAAACAACCCCATCAAAAAGTGGGTAAAGGATATGAACAGACACTTTTCAAAAGAAGACATTCATGCAGCCGACAAACATATGAAAAAAAGCTCATCCATCACTGCCATTAGAGAAATGCAAATCAAAACCACACTGAGATAACACCTCATGCCAGTTAGAATGGCAATCGTTAAAAAATCAGGAGACAGTAGATACTGGAGAGGATGTGGAGAAATAGGAATGCTTTTACACTGTTGGTGGGAGTGTAAAGTAATTCAACCATTGGGGAAGACAGTGTGGCAATTGCTCAACAATCTAGAACTAGAAATACCATTTGACCCAGCAATCCCATTACTGAGTATATACTCAAAGGATTATACATCATTCTGTTATAAAGACGCATGCACGCATATGTTTATTGTGGCACTGTTCACAATAGCAAAGACTTGGAATCAATCCAAATGCCCATCAATGATAGACTGGATAAAGAAAATGTGGCACATACACACCATGGAATACTATGCAGCCATAAAAAAGGATGAGTTTGTGTCTTTTGCAGGGACATGGATGAAAGTGGAAACCTTCACTCTCAGGAAACTGACACAAGAACAGAAAACCAAACACCACATGTTCTCACTCATAAGTGGGTGTTGAACAATGGGAACACACAGAGACAGTGAGGGTAACATCACACACAGGAGCATGGGGGGTGGGGGACTAGGGGAGAAATAGCCGGGGGACTGGGGAGGGATAGCATTGGGAGAAATATCTAATGTAGACGACGGGGCGATGGATGCAGCAAACCACTACCATGGCACATGTATACCTAGGTAACAAACCTGCACAATCTGCACATGCAACCCAGAACTTAAAGTAGAAAAATAAATAAATAAATAATACTATGGACAAAAAGGAACATTACATAATAATATAACGATCACTCCACTGGAAGAACATATAATTCTAAATGTGTATGCACCAAAAACAGATCCTCAGATAATGATGAAAAAAATGGTAGAGTTGAAAGGAGAAATAGACAAATCTAAAACTGTAGTTGAGAACGTCAACCTCCTATTCTGAGATTTATAGAACCACTCAACAGAAAATCAACAAAAAAATATATGGAAGAACTGAACCACACAATCAACCAAAATGACTTACTATATACGTCCAACAAAAAAAACTAGTGTCTATAAGAACTCTCAAAACTCAAAAGTAAACAAACAAGCTAGTTAACAAATGGGCAAAAGAATGAGAAGACATTTCACCGAAGAGAATATACAATTGACAAATAAGCACATAAAAAGAAGTTCAACATAATCGTACATTAGTGAAATGCAAATTAAAACGTCACTAAAAAACATCACTACACACCTATCAGAAGGGTTTAAATTATAAACAGTGGCAACACCAAATGCTGGTGAGAACATGAGCAAACTGGAAGGTGTACATTTCTGGTGACAATTTGAAATGGTATAGCTACCTTAGAAGACAGTTCATTAATATCTCAGAAATTTAAACATGTACTTACCATACAACCCAGCAATTGAACTCTTGGGCATTTATCCCAAAGAAATTAAAACTTATGGTCACACAAATATCTATACAGTAAGTTTACAGTATCTTTATTCTTCATAGTCCAAAGCTGGAAACAATCCACTGTGCTTCAACAATGAATAGTTAAGCAAACTGTGCTAAATCTATACCATAGAATACTACTTAGCAATAAAAAGAATGAATTAGTGATAAATGCAACTATTTGAATGAATCTCCAAGGAATTATGCTGAGTGACAAAAGCCATTTTAAAAAGGCTGCATACTATGAATATGTGAACATTTATATAACATTGGCAAAATTAGAGAAATGGAGAATATAGAGAACAGATTAGTAGTTTCTAGGATTCAGGAATGAGTAGGGTGGGGAGAAAGGGAGTAGAAGGTGAGTGTGGCTGTAAAAGGACAACCAGAGGGACTATTGTGGTGTTCTCTATCTTGACTGTATTAATGTCAATATCCTGGTTGCAATATTGTACAATAAGTTTGCAAGATGTTATTAGTGAGGAAAACTTGGTAAAGAGTACTGGGATCTCTCTATATCATTTCTTAGAACTTCATGTAAATCTATAATTACCATAAAATAGAAAGTTTATTTTACAAAAATAAAAATGAAAAAACATGGGCCCTACAAAAGTCAGGATAGTGATTACCTTTAAGGTAAGGAAAAGGGTTATGATCAAGTCACATAAGTGTTTCTGTGGTCTTAGCAATGTGTTATTGCAAATTTATTGACTTAGTAGATGGCTACACAGATATCACTGTGTAAATATTTATCGCATTGTATAAACAAGTCTTATGCATCTTTCTGTATATGTGTCATATAATATGGTGGCAAAATATTTTTAAAATATACATTGGATAATTTCATTTCTTTACTTAAAATTCTCCAGTGGCTTCTTTTGCTCAAGGATAAAAATCCAGACTCCTCATTGAGGCCTTCAGAGGCTTCTTTATCAATCATTTTTCTCGTGTTTTATGTTCCTGATATACTCACCTTTTATCAGGTCCTCCTTTGTTAGAGTTTTTGCACAAGCTTTTCCATCAGCCCAGAATATTTGATTATTCTCTCTACCTCCCTTCACCTATAGATTTCAACTAAAATCTCCAAGACTTCATCAAATTCCCTCTGTGACATGCTTTCTTGGCTCCTATATTTTACCTTACTACCACTTTCACAGTTTACAATAGCATATTTTGAGTAATAATTTGAGTACTGCCTGTCTCCTTGAATCCTAGGCCTCCAGACCTAAGGCTTAAGCTCCATAAGTCCAAGAATCCTGTCTTCTTTCATACAGTGCCTAAAGCAATTCCTCCTAGAACATAGTAGAAACTCAATATATATTTGAGGGATAAGTTGAATGAAATTCCTTTATGTAATTCTGTGTTACTTTTGGAAGCAACATAGTATGTTGAAAAGGTTCTTTAGACTAAAATTGATCAAATTTTGGTCATATCTGGACTCTATCATATGCTAGATGTTGACCTTGGGCAGGATTACTTATCACTCTGATATTTAATTTCTTCATCTTCAAAATAAACATCTAATATGGTTGTTGCAAAGTTGAAAGGGAATAATTAATGTTTTCTTTTCATATAATTCAAGGGAATCTTCGTTTAGCATAAATAACTTCTTTTCTTTTCTCAAACATAGAATTCCATAACTCACCATAATTTTCTTTTTGCTCTAGCTCATAGGAAGCTCAAATACTAAACTTACCAGAGCAAGCAGTCTAAGTGCCTTAGTTGCATTAGGTGAGATCTAAGAACCTTATTTATGGCTATCTTTTCTGGATCTTTCTAGGGTAGTGCCCAGGATAGACAGAAGAGCATTCACTGAATGATCCCTTAAGGACTGAATAATTCTTCCAACCACTGGCTTTTATACATATGGAGCAGGTAGTTGACTACTTAGTATGATCTGATAAGCCTAAGCAGGATTGCAAATAAATGTAATTTTTTATTCTAATGCTTAATCATTGTGAGAGGATACTGCCAGATAGTATCTAAGTGCTATAGAAGAAAGTGGTAGGATCAATTAGTGACTTAGTGCACAGAAAGGGGGAATGGTGGCATCTTTATTACATGACTACCATTCCAGATCTTAGAATACATTTCCCTATCACCTGACCCAAAGCATGAAATTCCACCACTGGTGCTTTATGCCTCTGGGAAGGCCAAGAGAACAGCCTACTGTTTCCACTCCCTTCAACTTTCTCTCTGCTACTTAGTCTTGTGACTTTGGCCAAGCGACTTAACCTCTCTTAGCCTCAGAAGCCTGGCATACAATAGGTGCTTCCTAGACCTCAATTCCTTTCTACCTCTTCCTACCTCTTTTAGTGCTGCCTTTCATGCAGGAACTTTGGTCTCAAACTGCTTCTCGCCATTTGTTGTGATCTTCAGTACACGGACTTCCCACTGCCCCACCTTTATTGTGTGTGCACATGCACACATGCACACACACACACAAAGACAGAAAAAAGTAAAACAAATCAGCTCATATTCAGTATTTGTTTTTAGTATTTTCTATGTGTCAGCTCTCTGAGGGGCACTGAGACTATAAAGATGAACATGATATGGTCTCCATCATCAAAGGGATCACTTTCTAGCAGATAAGACATTCACTCACACAAGCTATTTATTCCATACCCAGAGCATATGAGAGCTAAGACAGAGAGAAAATATGGATTCTAACTTTATTTAAAAGGAATGAGAACATGGGAAGGAAGGAGAATCAAGGAAGGAAATATAGAGGTATATAGGTCAGAGGTTCAGGGAACAGAGCAGTGTAGAGGAGAGCAGAGAGTGGGTCTGGTGGGACAAGCAAGAAATGTCCAACACAGATGAGGAATATTGGCAGGGAATGATGGAAGTGCCTGTGGGCTCTCCAGGTGGAGAAAGCAGTTACAGTTGGCTAATACCAATCTAGAGCTTAAGAATGAAGTTAGGGGTGAAGAGCTGGATTAAGGAAAGATGAACATAGAAATAAGACTTGAAGTCCTGAAATAGAAGAAACCAGACAGTTAAAGTGGTTAGGCAGGTAAGACCCAGTTCTCAGAGGCCTTTCTTTTGGAGCTCTGACTGTGGTCCATCCCAGAGAAACTTCTTTCAAGAGGAACTCTTAGGATCTCATCAATGCTCTCCAACTCTGTACAATGTGAATTAGAAAAGCATACCCTCTTTGGGCAGACCAGTAAACAAAGATGTCCCTTCTGGGTGGGTACAGAATTATGAGCAGCCATTTGGCAAGTAGGACAAATCTGTCTTTTAGTCTTTGCTTGCTTTCTCAGTTGAGCCCTTTTGTTGTGGAAGGTATAAGTAGTGCCACCCTACAATGTGGTCTTGAGTACCACTACCAGGTGGGTGGGTGCAGGTGGAGAAGGTCATCAGTGTTCGTCTGGGTTTCTCTGAGGGAAAGCTACCTAGGTTCTCATACAAGGAGCAGGGCATCAAGTCTTCTGCTTTGGCTGAAAAAAAAAAAAATACTTTCCAGAATTTTCATGGTCGTTATCCAAAGACCACAAGTTTTGGTATTTCAGGAACTTAAGCAGGAAGTTTTCATGATATAATTACAGAACAGTTAAAGAAAGACTTTTGCTTTGGGGTCTTGTCCCAAAAACTGCCCATCAAAAGAGCCCCAGTTGGCTTTACTGAGAAGGTGCCAGCACCAAGCCGTAAGCAGATGCTTATCTGTCTCCTTCACTCCCTCAACCTTTTGTAACTAGATGAGAGGCCCTCATACTTGCCCCAGAGTCCAGCTACTCAGAGATGAAGTCAGATTCCCTGGATCTAGGCCTTATAAACCTGCTGCCAGTTAGGCTCATAATCACTGATCTAGAGCAGGGGTGGGTGCTGGATTTAAGAGACTGAAGGCACAATGCAGGCAACACAGGCAGAAACTCAAATGCTACATTTGGGGCCCCAGGACAGAACCGTAGCAGTAGCAAAAGGAAGACAAGTAGGACTTGTTTGGGGCTGGTACTAAAGCCCCAGTCCAAGTCACGTCATGATAACTGATTAGGTCAAAAGGGCCCCAGCTATTCTTGGAGGAAGGAAGTAGAGATTGGAATCCAGGTAGGGTCTGACAAGAGAAACTCAGAGGCCTTGTTGTCTATAGTTGCTCTCATTAGTCCACGAGCCACCTCTTCCTTGCTCAAGTCAGAGAGTTGGTTTGAGGGACAACTATGCATGTGGGTTGCATTCCTCTTCCCTGCCCTTGCCTTAGCTGAGATGAGCATGTAACTGGACACTGGTTTTGCCAACAGAAGCTGTCAGCAGCAGAATAGGTTGCTTATAACCAGGCATGTCAAAAACAGGAGACTGTTTAAAGTCTGGCTAAACATCCCATGAGCTAGGCCCCAAATGCTGGTACTTAGTGCCAGCTCTGGCCTATGGTGTTTACTATGCCTGTGGGAGTAATCCCTGTGTTGCCACAATTTCTCTTGGCAGGAAGGAGCCCTAGATTGTAAGTCAAGAGCCTCAGGTTCTAGCTCTGGCTCCATGACATGTTTGAAATATAACTTGGGGCAAATCCCTTCTTTCTGTTTGTCTCAGTTTTTCTGTCTGTAGCATGACAGATTCAGACCCTTCTAATCTATTACTTTGTAGCTTTTCAGAGACCTTGACCTGGCTTCTTCTTGCATCAATCCTTTCCCTCTCTTTTTTCCCCTCCTTCCCTTCTCCTTTCATCTGCATGTTCTCTGAGGGACCCTCTGGCCTTAACTTGTGACATTAACTATACCAGGAAAAATTCCTATACTTCAAGAAGGGCTTTAAGGAGATTACACTTTAAACCAGTATTTTCAAACTGTGGGTCACAACCCACTAGTAAATAATGGAATCAATCTGATGGATAAGAACTGGCACTTTTAAAAAGTGAAATAAAATAAAATAGAAAATATCAACATGACTGCATACGATAAGTGTATCGTTTAGTGAAATTTTTGTTTTTATATAGATTGAACAATATATAAAATTGCCAATATGTATATATACACATATGTATGTATACATTTTGTGTATGTACACATACACAGTGAAAGCATTTACTAGTTTATACTATCAAATGTATACCTTATTATGAGTCACAGTAAAAAATTTTAAAAGTCACTGCCCTAAGAAGGAGATAGCCAGTGGTGAGCTATGTGGCAATACTGGAAGAGGCAACTATGTAGAGGCCTTTTGGGACCCATCACTTCTCAAATATAGATAAAGACCTTTTCTATTATCTATATAATCTTCCAGTTCTGTTTTTACACCAGTTCTGGTGCATTTTTGATAGTCCCATCCTCCTCATCAGGATAATAGAGTGTGTGCAGGGGACCTTTTCTGCAGAACCATGCCTAAGAGGGAAAAAGAGTGATGAGGTCTTCTAAGAGTGGTGATTTAGGGCTTCCATCGTTGGTCTTCAGTGCTTGCTGGGACAGCGGGCCTCCACTCACCATCATGTGTCCCCTGCCATAAGTAGAAATGGAAATGCGCCACATGGGGCTTTACAGCACTTCTTGTAACTGCCTGATTCTCTCAACACGGATTCTTTTTTGCACAGGAGGAGGGGCCCTTGTACTCCCAGGAGATGGTAAAACATCAACACTGTTTCCAGAGTTATGTGCAACGGAATTGTCATCAGCTCCTCGACAGGTTGGGGAGTGCCAGGGACATGGTTAGAAAGCAGAATAAAGAATATCTGGCATGTAAGTCTGTTCTGAAGGGAACAAATAATAGTGGCCAGCCAGCTGTTGCAGTCCCTAATCCTCTCAAGACCTGATTCACTGGCAGTTGTTCCCCCTTCTTGGCCTCCCGGTGTGAAGAGGACATTGACCAGTGTTAAGACAACAAGGTCTTTCTGGCACTGAATCTGTCAACTTCTCCAATAATTTCCCGAGAAAGAACCCCTGAGGAGAACAAAATAAATTAAAGCTCAGACGCCTGACTTGTAACGTGAGTTTAATGAAAGAGAAGGGCCAATAAGCTCTCACTCTTTGTCAGGAACTGAATAACCTTTCTTGTTTATCATCATAAAGTTTCATGTAAAGAAGGGTAAGCAACGGCTGGGCTAGAAATCATGGGATATTTACATAAGGAAATCTTCATCCCTGAATATTTGTATTTCCTGCCTCCAGGGTTTCAGGGTTTCAGCCTTCTGTCCTGACCTCTGTATGTTTAAATCCTTCAAGATCTACCTAACTTCTATGTCTTCTGTTAAAATTTCCTTCCCCCATCCTAGATTGATATCTCCATTCTCCCTACTGCCATAACACTTTTTCTGCCCTTTTATAATTCTCATACTTTCTGACTCAAATATTATGCTATATGTGTCCATGTTCTAGCCTTCAGCGCCAGACAGAACTGAATTGAAATCCAAGCCCCACTACTTATTTCATGATCTTGGGCAAATTCCTTAACATCTCTGGACCTCCATTTTTCATCTGGAAAATTACTATGGCAATAATATCCATCTCATAAGGCTGTTCTGTTAACCAAAAAAAAAAAAAAAGCATATTTAAAATGCTTTCCTAGACTTCCAGTTTCATATCTTATATCAATCCTGTCATAACAAAAAGAAAAATCCTGAACAAACTGAATATCGATGACTTTTCTTTGACCAATCCGAGAATTAACAATGCAGAGCAAACCATCATTCCAAAATCTGGTGAAACAGGTAAATTATGAGACTTATAGCCGTGACTTCTAGAGCAGAAATCCCTGGAACCATAAACTCGTAAGAACATTTAAATGACAATTTTGACAAATTGCAGGAGGCTGAGTGTGAATTAGCATGAAAGCGGGAGCCACAGAATTTTGGAGGGAGCATAATTTTGTGGAGTGTTTCTTCAAAAATCCCATCAGTTTATCATGGTGAGGAGACAAGAAAAATCTCCTGATGGCTCTGGCAGGAGGAAGGAAAAAGTAATCATCATTTTTAAGTGTATCCAGAGCATTCTCTGTAACAAAGGCCTACTTTCTTGGGTAAAAGGCTTGACCAGAGAATTCCACATCCAGTAAAATTATCCTTCAAAAGTGAGTAATAAATAAAGACTCTCTCAGAAAAACAACTGCAGGAATTGGTTGTTAGCAGATTCGCTCCACAAGAAATGTAAAAAGTTCTTCAAGGAAAAGTAAAATGATACCATTCAGAAACAAGGAAGCACATTTAAAAAGAGCATTGTAGAATAAATAAATGAAGGTAAAATAAAATATTTTATTTTCTCATTGTTAATTGATCTAAAACTTTCCATATAAAGTGATACTACTAACAATGTACTGTGTGATTATAGAATATGAATAAGTAAAATGAATAACAGCAATATTACAAGGGAAGGGCGGAAGGAATTAGGAATACTCTAAGGTACTGCACTATACATCAAAATAAAGCGGTTTAACATTATGTGGACTTAGATAGGTTGGACTTAGGTTATATATCAAACCCTAGCATAATCACTAATTTTTTTTAAAGTACAATTGATGTGTTAAGAAAGGAAAAAATAGAATCATATAAAATGCTCAATACAAACCAGAAAATGAGAAGAAAAAAAAAAAAAAGAGCAAATACAACAAACAGAAAACTGTTACAAACATGATAGGTATTAATTCAACTATATCAATAATCACTTTAAATGTGAATGGTCCATTCACATTTAAAGGACAGCAATTAAAGTACAGTTTTTTTTTTTTGGTTTTTTTTTGTTTTGAGACAGAGTTTCGCTCTTGTTACCCAGGCTGGAGTGCAATGGCGCGATCTCGGCTCACCGCAACCTCTGCCTCCTGGGTTCAGGCAATTCTCCTGCCTCAGCCTCCTGAGTAGCTGGGATTACAGGCACGTGCCACCACGCCCAGCTAATTTTTTGTATTTTTAGTAGAGATGGGGTTTCACTATGTTGACCAGGATGGTCTCGATCTCTTGACTTCGTGATCCACCCGCCTCGGCCTCCCAAAGTGCTGGGATTACAGGCTTGAGCCACAGCGCCCGGCACTAAAGTACAGTTTAAGTACACATTAAAGTACAGCAATTAAAGGACAAAGATTGTCAAAATGGATTAAAATAATAAGACCCAACTATGTGTTTTGGGTCTACAAGAAATCCACCTTAAATCTAAAAACTCAGATAAATTAAAAGTAAAGGGATGGACTGGATGCAGTGGCTCACACTTGCAACCCCAACAATTTGGGAGGCAGAGGCAGGAGGATTGCTTGAATCCAGGAGTCTAAGACCAGCCTGGGTAACATAGCAAGACCTTGTCTCTACAAAAAATAAAAAATTAGCCTGGTGTGGTAGCACATGCCTGTAGTCCCAGCTACTTGGTAGGCTGAGGCAGGAGAATCACTTGGGCCCAAGCATGAACTATGATTGTACTACAGCACTCCAGCTTGGGTGAAAGAGCAAGAACCTGTCTCAAAAGAAAAAGTAAAGAAATGAACTAAAAAGCAAAAGGAATTGGAAAGATATATGTGAATATAATGATAAAATACTTTCACATAGTAGATAGAGTTCAGTGAATTATTCTTTTAATTGTTGTTTTTGTTACTGTTGTTATCGGACTTAGAGCTCCTAGAAAAGTGGGGCCTAATCTGCGTCATCACTGCCTCCCCAGCACCTGATAATAGAGTAAATGGGACGAAAGACCATTCACATTTAAAGTGATTATTGAAATAGTTGAATTAATATCTATCATGTTTGTAACAGTTTTCTGTTTGTTGTACTTGCTCTTTTTTTTTTTTTCTTCTTCTCGCTTTCTGGTTTTAATTGAGCATTTTATGCTATTCTACTTTTTCCTTTCTTAACACATCAATTGTACTTTAAAAAAATCAACTCATATAAAGTGGATTAATGCCTATACTGTGCCAGGCCCTGTTTCGGGGAAAGAGAGGTCACTTAGACGGCTATACTGTTACTGAGTAGCTCACTGTGAAACGGAGAAGATGAACTTTCATTCTATCAACCAACACTTATCTGTAAATCAATAATGACAAATACAGTGTGGTCAATGTTTTACATTTTGATATCTCTGAAATCAGGAGGCATCTTGAGACCAATAATTTCTTAGCAACATGCTGTCATTTCATTGACAGCATTTTTTTTTTTTTTTTAGTGTTACAATGATGGTACAATTTCAATCAATGACATCTTAGATTTGAGGCAATATGCCAATAAATTATGTACAAGGCCTTCAACAGCCTTGGGCCATGGATTTTATTGATGAGGAAAACCAAAGTTTAGGAAGATTAAATAATTGTTCAAGATCACAAAGCTTGTAATTAGTCGGTCCTCATGACTCCAAACTGCATGCTTTCTCTTTCACTGCAGCATGTCAGTTTGAGCATTTAAATGAATGAATGAATGAATGAATAAATGAGTAACAGTAAATGTCAGCCTTTGAAATACAGTGTTTCATGACACTTTGTTGCTGTCCAATAGAAATATGTGAACCTCATATGCAATTTTAAATTTTCTAGTGACTACATTTTTAAAGGTTTTAAAAACTAAGGGAAATTAATTTTAATAATACATTTATTTCATCTACTATGCCAAAATGTTATTATTTCAATATAAAGTCAATTTTAAAAATTGCGAGTGAGATAATTTCCATTTTGTTTTTCACACTAAGTCTTTGAAACCTAGTATATATTTTGTACTTACAGCACATCTCAAGTGTTCAGTAGCCACATGTGGGTAGTAGATACCTCATTGGACAGTGCAGGATTAGAGCACCAAGAAGATCTTACTGCCTCTCTTCCTGGCTCACTGATGCCATCAAGCTTGCCTTTAGAACTTTCTTCATTTGGCTATTAAATGACTCTCTTCCTTCCCTCTCCACAGTGCTTTAGTAATCATCACACATCAGTGTTAAGGATCTTTCTTCCTATTTTTATTTTTTACATTTTACTTGTTAATTTGTTGTTGTAAAAAATTTCTGACACATAAAAGAGTAAAGCGAACAGAATAATAAACTCCCATGTATTTAACCGTTTGCCCATCTCGTTTCATTTTCCACACTCTGCTGCCTTTTTTCCATACATTTTCCTCTCGGGGCATTTTAAAGCGTATCATTTAGTCTCTAAGGATTTCAAGACGCTTTCTTAACAGAAAATGTTCCTATTTTAAACATAACCCTAATTTTGTTTTAAATATAAGCCCAATATTCAATGGCGTTGTTAGAGTCTTTTTTGATTACTACCCATACATTTCCACTACTCCGTGCAAGGCCCTGGCAGGCGGGATGGGAGATGAAGATACGGTGATCTTGGCTAGTCACTCTACCTCTCTGAAACTTCAGTTTCTGAAATAAGATAAAATGAAAATAAGATAGCTACCATACTGGACTGTGGTGTTTATTCTGTGAGAGATCCCAGGTAGAGCTTTAAGCTTAGTACCTGAAAGATCATGGAAGCTTAATAAGAGAAAGGTTCATGGTAAAAGGGAAGTCTTAATGAATATAAATGAAAGCAAATCGATATCCTTCATGTTCCAGGTATTATGCTTTTATCAGTGCATCCTGTTACTTCCTCAGCTTTTGTCACAGTCACATCCCATTATTGAAACATGGATGTCACTGTCAATTAAAATCCCTGTGTCATTTTCACAGTCGCTGCTATTGAGGCCTGACTTTGCATCCTGTGACTGTCCCTGCACTTTTACTCTCCTACAAGTCTGCCCTTCTCACTCAGCTCCTCATTGTCTCACACTGAGATAATCGAAATCATCTCCTAACAAGTCTCCTTGCCACCATTTTAGTCTCACTGTATTCTACTAGCTTTGAGGTTTCAATTCAGAGAGAAGGACCAATTATTTCCCAGCTCCCTCGGCGATCTGGAACAGGCAGGAAAGGGGACAGGGTCTCCTAACTTCTTTTCCTACTTCCACATCTTCCCCTTCAATTCATCTTTCTCTAGCTACCTGAGTGATCTAACACAGAGATCCACGTACCACTCTCCTTCTCAAAACGATTCATAGGGCAGGTGCAGTGGCCCATGCCTGTAATCCCAGCACTTTGGGAGGCCGAGGTGGGTGGATCACCTGAGGTCAGGAGTTCGAGACCAGCTTGGCCGACATGGTGAAACCCCAGCTCTAATATAAATACAAAAATTAGCAGGTCGTGGTGGTAGGTGCCTGTAGTCCCAGATACTCGGGAGACTGAGGCAGGAGAATCCCTTGAACCTGGAAAGCGGCGGTCACAGTGAGCCAAGATCACGCCATTGCAGTCCAGCCTGGGCAACAGGGCAAGATCATCTCAAAACAACAACGACAATGACAACAATTCAGAAGCTCCTCTTATTCTCTAGAATAAAGTGTAACTGTTAAGCAAAGCATTCAAGTTCCTCTAAGGTTTGATCAAACCCTCCAGTGGCTTCCTACTTCATTCAGAATAAAAGCCAATATTATTATGGTACTTACAAAACCCTACATGTTCCGCTTCCTGCTTTACCCTATAACCCTAACCTCTCTGACCTTGTGTCCTACTACTTATCCATGCTCACTCTGCCTCAGGCACACCAGTCTTCCAACTTATTCCTTGAACATTATAAGTATGTTCCTACTTTGGGA
Organism: Saimiri boliviensis; assembly: GCF_048565385.1. Taxonomy (NCBI): domain Eukaryota; kingdom Metazoa; phylum Chordata; class Mammalia; order Primates; family Cebidae; genus Saimiri; species Saimiri boliviensis. The sequence goes on from NC_133470.1 coordinate 56,846,931, forward strand.
TCCTTATACTTATCACTCCCTGTGCCTGGAATGGTCTACTCCAGGTAGTCACATGGCTCGTTTGCTAATTTTTTTCAGGTCTTTATTCAAATGTCACCTTCTCAGTCATAGCCCCAGCAAGCCCCCACATCCCATCCTTTTATCAACTTTACTTTCCACCATAGCACTTAATATGAGCATATAATATTTTTGTATTTATTGTGTAAATCCCTATACTAAAAAGTAAGACGCATGAAGGCAGGAGTTTTTGTTTGTTGTTCACTGTCATATTCCTGGCACTACCTTCACCTTTCCATCCGGATTTATTCTTCACCTATCTTAATGTAGTGCTCCCACAGTGTTATATATTTATCCCTGTGGTAACACTAATCACACCAGACCTTTCTATTTCTTTGTCTATCTCCCTCACTAGTTCTGGACCTTCCTGTAGTATTTTCATGGAGTCAGTGTCGATTATTTAATTGACTTTTTTCAGTTTTATTTTGTTTTTAATTGATACTACAGCTAGATTTTAGAGCTGCGGTACAGGACTTTGCACTTGAATAAGATTAATACATCTTGTCAGAACCCCAGTCTACATGCATCCTCCTTGGACTGAGGATATTACCCTGGACACTTGTTTCCTGACCCTCTTTGCATTTGTAACTTCTACTGGAATATTCTCTAGCCCTCAACAAAGCAATTGGTAAAATTTTAGGCAAAATGTTAAGATAGGGTTGGGGAGGGAGTGCTTTCTGTCAAAATATTGATCATGTCATCTGGAAGGACTCTACTGTGTATGTCTTTTCATTCAGTCACCTCCACACATATCAGCCTGAGCTATTCTCTACATGAGTGTTTTATATTTTCTTAGACTGTTCACAGAGGACAAAATGGCCTGAACCACCCCATATGCACACCCTCTGGGCTCTCACACTGATGTCCCAATTACACGGGATGCTCAGAGGCCTGAGGAGCTCCAACGTCAAGGCAATTAAGTTAATTAGATAGTGTCAGAGGCCTTCTCTCTCTTAGGCCCTTGTGGAGTAGTCTGGGAGATCATGAGGGCAGGCATTTTATCTTTCATCTCTATATCCCTGTAAACTGGTAAGGGCTTAGTACAAAGTAGGCATTTATCATGTGATTAATGATGAATGGATGAATAACTGAATAAACCAATAAATAATAAAATGGCTCATAATCTATAATACCAGATGGGAAAAGAAAACTATTTATTGAGACTATCTAGCAAAAAGCACCAGGTGCTAGAAGCCAAAGACCAAAAGGAGAAAACCATGGTAAGAGTCTAGATGCCATATAACTTCTTCCCTCTTGTATTCTAGGTTATCCAGTTCCATTTTCCTGATGAAATTATTAAGAAACCAATCAAAGTTCAAAGGAAATCTATGTTCATGAAAATATAGGAAAATGACCAACTTTGTCTTCTGCTGAGAAGCATATAAATTGTTCTGGAAAGCAGTCTTGATGCGGTAATTCCATCCGTAGGAACTAAACCTAAGGGGATGGACAGACTATTAGACTACAAGCTCCAGCATGGCAGGAAATGAGCATGTCTTGCTTATCATATTTCCCCAGAGCCTAGCACAATAAGTAACTGTAAGCATTCAATCAATATTTCCTGAATAAGTACATTTTAAAACATGTATTTTATATAAAATAGTATTTTTAAATATTTAAGTGTTAATAAAGTCCAATTTATCATTTTTTCCTCTTTTTTAATGATTCATGCTTTTTGTGTCCTAAGAACACCTTGAATAACCCAGTGGTTCTCAACCTGGGGGCTAGTTACTTTGTAGGGGACATTTGGTCATGTCTAGAGATTTTCTTTCTGTTTTCTTGTTGTTGTTGTTGTTGTTGTTGTTGTTGTTGTTGTTGTTTAATTTCTGGAAATGAAGTCTCCTTACATCACCCAAGTTGGAGTGCATTGGCTATTCACAGGCATGATCATATAATAGCACACTGTGACCTCAAACTTCTGACTTCATGTGATCCTCCCACTTCAACCATTAGTGTAGCTAGGACTACAAGTGGCCACCATCACACCAGGCTACACAAGAATATTTATTATGATGTTTGTATTACTGGTTTTTACTACTATGATGTTTGTACTCTGGGACAAAGCTCCCAGAGAGAGGGTCAGGATGCCATCTTTGCTGTTTGACCAACTTTGCCATTCTTACTTTCAGTCTTTGCAGAGTTTGAGGTGACTGGAGGCTGCAGTGGCCTCCCAGCACAGCACAGTTGTGCTACAAAAATGTGTCCAGACTGCTTTTCTAAGCAGGTCCTTGATCCATTTCTCCTCACTGAGCAGGATCTCCCAACTGGAGTCTCTAGCCATCTTCCTACAGGTGCATTCAGGCTGGCAACAGTTCCATACCTCCCTGTGATGGAGCTCCCAGAGGGAAGAGTAGGCTGCCATCTTTGGTGTTTCACAGCCTTCACTGTTGATACCTTCAGGTACCGAAAAATTCAAAGTGAGTAGGAACTGGGGCAGAACCCCATCATATTGCAGTAACCCTGTGGAAAAGTGTCCAGACTGTTACATGGGTGCCCATTCCCATATCTCCTCCCTGGGCGAGTCCTTCAGGACTGGGCCTCCAGCCAGTCCCCACCAAGGTTATCAAGCCAGTAGCAACTCTGCAGCTCCCTGGACAGAGCTCCCAGTGGGAGGTGTGAGTTGCCATCTTTGCTGTCTTGCGGCTCATGCCCTTGCTGTCTCTAGGCTTGGAAGAGTCTGTGGGTACCAAGGGCTGGTTTGGACTCCCAGCAATCATCTCACAGAAAAGTGGCCATACTGGTCTCCATGCAGATTGTGGCCCTCACTTCTCTTCAATGGGCAGAGCCACCCAACCTGAGACTCCAGCACAACCACCCTGCCCTTACCTGATGACCACAATTAAAGGCAGGCCAGCATTTATATGAGGAGGAAATCCCAGAGTCAACACATAACCCCTCCACCACTACAGTTGCAGTAGTACAGCCCTAACAGCCCTCAGACTTCAGACTAGGGGAGGAACAAAAGATCTAGTCATTATGCTGGCACTTCCAGTACACCACAGCCACCATATGGAGAAGAGCCCAGCCCCTCCTCTTCCCTGGAAACCCACACCCCCAACTCTTCACCAGGCATGGTCCCTGGCTTATGAATGCAGAACAGTTGCCCCACTCGTGGATGAGCATGCCCACTGGTAGTGGCCCAGAATTTCCCTGGGAAGAGGCTATCAGAGGCATATGGCAGCCCCTCAGCCACTGCCACAGTAACAGTTCTATGCCTGCTCCTCTTGGTCTGAGGAGGAAACAAAGAGCTTCAGGGCTACATGCAAGCTTACAGCATTCAACAAATGGAACCCCAAGCTCACAACAGCAGTGCAGCCAACCCACCCCAGTGGCTGAACACCCCCAGTAACAGCAGCTCTGTGTTTCTTGGAGGTGGAGCTCCCAGAGGCAACTGAAAGTTTCTCTGCCACTGCTTCTGCAGTGGAACTGTTCTTGCCACCCTCAGACTAATGAATGAGCAAAGACCCCAAGTGCCATATCTATACCTCCAACAAGCTTCAGCCAATCAAAAAGAGGAGGCTAGTCCGTCTCCCTTGGGTTCCACTTACTTCCTTGCTGATCACCACACAGGGAACCCCTGAATTGGGCTCACAGTGCAGACCTTCCATCCTGAGCTAATTGCACTGAGTGATTGCTGACCTACAGCTCTCTGGGGTGGAACCCCCAGGAGACAACCAAAATACTCTTGGACACAGCCGCTGCTAAGGTCCTTTCCTCTGCTGCCTCCAAATTGTGTAGGGAACATAAACCCTGATATCACCCCAGAGCTGTGTTGGGCAGCCCAAGAGTGCCCAGCCACAATCTACAGCCAACACTCGAGAGAGGAGCCCACACTTTCAGACCATTTAAAGGGAACACAGCTGTAACTGTGAGGAAATACAGGGGAGCCATGTGACTGGGAAAAAGGCTACCAACTGACCAATATCCTAAGCACCACCTATAGATCATGTCGCAAAGCTTCAACACACACACACACACACACACACACACACACACACACACACACAAACTCACTAACATACATACCTGTGAAACAAGACGTGAAGTCAGCTACAAATAAAGACTCCTGCATGAAGCCTCAGCCCTGTGAAAATATCCAGAAAAGAAGTACATCAACTGTACTCAATCTACAATGCAGTTAAAGGAATACTCACTGGCAAAGATGAGAAAAAACCAACATAAGAACTCTGAAAGCTCAAATGGCCAGAATGCTGTACATCCTCCAAACAATCAAACAGTTCTCCAACAAGGGTTCTTAACCACGCTGAGCTGGCTGCAATGACAGAAATAAAATTCAGAATATGAATAGAAATGAAAATAATCAAGATTCAGGAGAAAGGCAAAACCCAGTGCAAGGAAACTAACACTCACAATAAAATGATACAGGAGCTGAAAGACAAAATATCCAGTATAAAAAAGAACCTAACAAATCTGACAGAGCTGGTAAACAGACTAAAAGCATTTCACAAAGCAATTGCCAGTATTAACATCAGAATAGACCAAGCTGGGGAAAGAATCTCAGAAATTCTGGGTGCTCTGAAATAAGACAGTAAATAAAGTAAATAAAGTAAATAAAGACTGGTGCTCTGAAATAAGACAGTCAGACAAAAAATAAAGACAAAAGAATGGAAATAAATCAACAAAATCTTCAAGAAATATGAGATAATGTAAACAGGCCAAATCTATGAATCAGTGGCATCCCTGAAAAGGATGAAGAGAAAGCAAATGACTTGGAAAATTTATTCCAGGATATTGTCCATGAAAACCTCCCCAATTTGCTAGAGAGGCCAACAGTCAAATTAAGAAAATATGAAGAACCACTGCAAGATTCTAGACAGCAAGATCATTCTCAAGATACATAATCATAAGATTTTCCAAGACTGAGAGGAAAGACAGAATGTTAAAGGCAGCTAGACAGAAAAGGCAGGTCACCTACCAAAGGAACACTACAGGCTAACACCAGATCTCTCAGTTGAAACTCTACAAGCCAGAACAGATTGGGGGCCTATATTCAACATTTAAAAAAAAAAGGAAAGAAAAAAAATCTTCAAGCAAGATCAAACAGGCAAGAGAAAGAAATAAAGGGCATCTAAATAGAAAGAGAGGAAATCAAACTATCCCTGTTTACAGACACCATAACTCTATATCTAGAAAACCCCATACTCTCTGCCCAAAAACTCCTTCTTACCTGATAAACAACTTCAGAAAAGTCTCAGGATACAAAATCAATGTCCCAAAGTCACTAGCATTCCTATACACCAACAATACCCAAGCTTACATTCAAATCAGTAATACAATCTCATTCACTATTGCCACAAAAGAATAAAATACACAGGAATACAGCTAACCAGGGTGGTGAAAGGTTTCTACAATGAAAATTACGAAACACTGATCAAAGATATCAGAGATGACACCAAAAATGGAAAAGCATTCCATGCTCATGGATAAGAAGAATCAATATCATTAAAATGCCCATACTACCTGAAGCACTTTATAGATTCAATTCTATTTCTATGAAACTATCAATGACACAGAACTAGAAAAAATGATTTAAAATTCATATAGAACCAAAAAAAAGAGCCCAAATAGCCAAGGCAATCCTAAGAAAAAAGAACAAAGCTGGAGGCTTCCCCTTACCTGACTTCAAACTCTTCTACAGGGCTACAGTTACCAAAACAGCATGATACTGATACAAAACAAACACATAGATCAATGGAATGGAACAGAGAGCCCAGAAATAAGGCCACACAACTAAAACCATTAACAAAGCTGAGAAAAACAAACGATAGGTAAAGAACTCTCTATTCAATAAATGGTCCTGGAATAACTGGCTAGCCATACACTGAAGATTGAAACTGAACCCCTTCCTTACACCATATAGAAAAAAATCAATTCAAGATTGATTAATGGCTTAAATGCAAAGCCTGAAACTATAAAAAGCCTGGAAGGCAACCTAGACAATACCATTCAGGACATAGGAATGGGCAAAGATTTCATGATGAAGACACCAAAAGTAATTACAACAAAAGCAAAAGTTGACAAATGGCATGTAAACTTGAGACCTTCTGTGTAGCAAAAGCAACTGTCAGAGTAAACAGACAACCTACAGAATGGGAGAAAACTTTTGCAAACTATCCATCTGATAAGGTCTAATATCCAACATGTATGAAGAATTTGCAAAGTTATGAGAAAATAAACAAACAAACCCATTAAAAAGTGGGCAAAGGACATGAATGGACGCTTCTCAAAACAAGACACACAGGCTGGGTGTGGTGGCTCACACCTATAATCCCAGCACTTTGGGAGGTCCAGGTGAGTGAATCACATGAGGTCAGGAGTTGGAGATCAGCCTGGCTAACATGGTGAAACCCTGTCTGTACTAAAAATGCAAAAATTAGCCAGGCATGGTGGCTCATGTCTGTAATCCTGGTTACTCGGGAGGCTGAGGTAGGAGAATCACTTGAACCTGCCACTGCACTCCAGCTTGTGTGATAGGGTGAGACTCTGTCTCAAAAAAAGAAAAAAAAAGACCTACATGTGGCCAATAAGCATATAAAAAAAGCTCAATGTCACTGATGATTGGAGAAATTGAAATCAAAACCACAATGAAATACCTTCTCACATATCAGAATGGGCTATTATTAAAAAGTCAAAAAATAACGTAACTGATGGGGATCAAGTTGCAGAGAAAAGGGAATGCTTATACATTGTTGATGCAAGTGTAAATTAGGTCAATCATTGTGGAAAGCTGTGTGGCAATTCCTCAAAGCACTAAAAACAGAAGTACAATTCGACCTAGCAATCCCATTACTGACTTACACCCAGAGAAATATAAATGGTTCTATTATAAAGATACATGCACATGAATGTTCATTGCAGCACTATTCACGATGGCAAAGACATGAAATCAACCTAAATGTCCATCAATGATGGATGACAAAGAAAATATGACACATATATACCATGGAATACTATGCATCTATAAAAAAGAACAAGATCATGTCTTTTGCAGGAACATGAGTGGAGCTGACGGTAATGAGGCAATTATCCTTAGCAAACTAATGCAGGAACCGAAAACCAAATATGGCATGTTCTTACTGTTAATTAGGAGATAAATGCTGAAAACTCATGGACACAAAGAATCAACAGACACCGGGGCCTACTTGAGAGTGGAGGGTGGGAGAAGAGAGAGCACCAGAAGAAGTAACTATTGTTGCTAGGCTTAGCACCTGAATGACAAAATAATCTGTGCGACAAAACCATGACACAAATTTATCTACATAACAAACATGCACACGTACCTCTCAATCTAAAATAAAAGCTAAAAAGAAAGAAAAATTAGAAGCAAACTAAATATCTCCCAAGTGAAGTACTTATGAAATGTTATGTCATTAGCAATGATGCTTTAGAGCTGAATGTTTTGCCAATGCATATTTTCGATTGTATAACGTTGCATTATGCACACACGCACACACACACACACACACACACACACGTACGCACGCAAGCTGCTGGTGCTCACTGATCGAGGTCATTTTCATACCACAGGCCTTGAGAACTGCCCCCAGGAGCACCCAGAGAAGATGGCCACTACCATCCTGAAGGAATACATGAGGGACTTGATGTCTCAACAAAATAGCAAAATAGGCTCATGCAGAGAGAGGAGAGGAAATTACTACTAAAGTTTGAAAGCTGAAAGGGAGGGAGGAATATTTCAGGCTGTGGAGTTAGGCTCTAAAAAGATGTCAACAGGCTGAAGTAAGTGGTTGAAACTGACCCGACAGATGACTGACAGTTACAAATGGAGAGGCCTGCATTTGAGTGAAGAAAACCAACTGACTATTCACAGGATGGAAGAAACTGTCCTACACAGTTTGTAGAAAAGGAACTTGAGACTGCCTTATAGGCATCATCACTGAGATGATGAAGGCCAAAAAAAATCTAATGGAAACTTAGGCTGCAATAACATATGTACAGTGTTTTAAATCAAGGGAAGCAACAGTCCCTTTCCACTCTGTACTGGTTAGACCCTTACTGAGGGACATTTTTTTGGCTCTGAGTACCATAATTAAGAGGGTCATATGTAGGATGCATCCAGAAGGGAGTGAAAAGACAGGGGTAGAGGCTGAAAGAATTTGGAGCTGTGGCCATTTATGCTAGTGTGCTAGTTCATTTTGTGTTGCTATAAAGGAATACCTGAGACTAGATAATTTATGAAGAAAATAGATTAATGGGCTCATGGTTCTGTAGGCTACATAAGCATAGTGCTGTTGTCTGCTTAGATCCTGGTGATGCCACAGGAAGTTTATAATTATGGCAGAGGATGAAGAGGGAGCAATAGAGTGAAGAGGGGTCCTGGACCTTTTTAAACAATCAGATCTTGCATGAACTAACTGAGCGAGATGATGGGGATCAAGTTGCACTCATCACCAAGGAGCTAGTGTTAAGCCATTCATGAGAGATCTGACCCCATGATCCAATACTTCCCACTAGGCTCCACTTCCAACATTGGAGGGCACATTTCAACATAAGATCTGGAGGGGACAAGCACCCAAATCATATCAGCTGGAGAAGAGAAGGCTTAAGAGAAGTGGTCTTTGCCTGTAGACCTCTAAGATATTGCCAGGAGCAGAGAGAGCAGATGAAGTCTGAGAGGCTTCAGAAGGCAGTACTGAAACCCTTGGGTGGGAACCAGAGGGAAACAAATTTCAGCTTAACACAGGAAAGAACATTTTAACTAAGCAGCCTATAAGTGAAACAGGTTGTCATTAGATGGAGTGAGCTCTTTATCATAGGAGATGTGCAAGAGAGCCCTAGACAAGTGGTTTTCCAAGATATTACAGAGGAGAATCGTGTGTGTGTGTGTGTGCACGTGTATGCATGTGTCTGTATGTACATCATATATATCATATATATATATATATATATATATATATATGATATATATGTATCTTTTAAGGGGAGCAGAGGGAGTCTAGGTTATCTCTTAGTTTTATAAATGTGTAGTTTTCTAGGCTCTGTGCAGCTGAGAATTCCCCCAGTACAGGCACAAGCATAATCTATTTGGTAGTATCTAACAGCTCACAGAGACTTAGATACTAATTCCTGCCTCAAAACATTCTGTTAGGTGATCCATGGCTTTTCCTCTGGAAATTCAGAAACTTATTTGCTGACTTATCTACCAACGGAACAGCTTCACCACTTCTAATCACCCAGAGTATCTTTTTCAACTTACTTCTCAAGATGAAGGCTGAGAACCAGAGAAAGACAGAGGAAAAAGATATGTGGATATCATAATCAGATAATCCAGAAAGGTCAGGCTGAGCGGAGACACAAGGAGTGGTCTATAAGACAGGCAGACAGACAGACAGACAGACAGACAAGACACAACTTTCAGGAAGGTGGGGGCAGATGAGGGAAGATGTGAGGAGTGGGCAGAAAACGCCAGACTGCCTTAAATATACATTCACTGGAACTCTCATTACAATGACAAAGCTCTCAACATAGCGACCTTAGTAGTTAAATAATCTTTGGATGTCTAAGTGCTTCCTAAATACTGATTTTTTTTAATTGGTTCTACCCAAAGTGGACTAAATTGCCCAGTAAATTACTCATGTCTTTCTTGGGGGTTAGGTCTTTGTTTTACACAAGGAGAGAGCACAGCACCTGTGCAAGTATCTCACCATCCAGAAAAGACAGCTACAAATCCAGACTGGCATAGCCTCCTGACTCCCGACACCGGTTCCTAGCCTGCCCCTGGGACACAGTCTCCAACCTTGCAACAAGGAGTGCTACAATATCACCTTGGCATGCAGTGCAAAGACCAGGCAGCAGCTGTGAAAGCAGGTCAAGGAGGGGGATAAGTACTTTGCTAACCAACACACTTGCCAAGCTCAGCACACAGAAAGACCAAAAGAACTCTCAAGGTGAGAGTGTCCTGTTAACTCTAACTTCCCAGAAAGAATGAATAGAACACTCCCCTATTCATTTTCTTATTTAATTCTTACTCATTCATTAAACAGCTTTTCACTGAATATACATTATATGTCAAGCATTATTCTAGGCACTGGGCATGCAAAAATGATTAAAGCAATCAAAGATCCCTGACCTCATGAAGCTGGCATTTCAGTTGGACAGACAATAAGTGAATAAATTACAAGCTATGCAAGAAAGTAATAAATGCTATGAAAATATGTAAAGCTGCCTAAAGGGAATTAAAAGTGCCCAGTGAGGTCCTGTCCCTGTTTTACGGATTAGAAAACCTGAGCTTCAAGAAGTGAACTTGACTCGTATAGTAGGACAGTCTGGGAATTTTTCTATTTTGCCATACTGCCTTCAGGGACACACAACTAAGGAGCTGGGAACCAAAGGGTAGACCTGCTGGCATGTTTGTGGTAGGGAGTGTCCTCCTGTATTAGGCACAAAATTAGGAAGAAGGTTCTGGTAGAGCCTAAAAACCCACCAGACTAACAGCTTTGCTTGCTGGCCAGGGCTTCAAAATAAAACTTCCAGTACCATTCTAGAGAGGCCAAAACAGTGCAAAAAAGCAAAGCATGCTAGGGAGAGCTAGGATTCTTAAATCCTTAGAGTGCAGTTACAGCTCCCAAAGTACTGTGTGATGACAGGTTCATCTCTTCCTTTCTGGGCCACAGACCCCAATTTGTGTAATCAAGGACTCCATGAACTTTCTAAGATCTCTTTCCCCTTTGACATTCTACAGGCCACTGAGCTTAGTGGTAGATCTGGGCTAGTTACTCAAAACTTTCTATAAGATTCCTTAGTTATTTTGATTTTCCCCTGGCCCAGAAGTGAATAGCACCAACACCCAAAGTTCCTAAATGCTCACTCTTCAGCAAGGCAAAAAAAAAAAAAAAAAAAATAGGAAGAAGCTGAGGAGACTATATTCAAATCCACAGTTAAACTCCAGCTAAGCATCCTGACGTGGAACCCAAGGAAACTGAGACAGTAATAATGTGTAAAACAAGTAAGAAGACATAATCCTGTAGCCAGAGGGAAAGAAAAAGAAAGGGACTCGGCAAAGCATGGAGAAAGCACCCTGGTAGCTTCCCCAATAAGACTCCTGGGTTCCCTGACACTCCTCCCATCTTCCCCTCTAGCCTATTCCACCACCTACAAAATGCCTACAGATGCAGTCTGGATTGAACTTGCTGCCCAGATCCAGCTTACCGCTACAGTCACCTTCTTTCCCTATTACCCTATGTGCCCAGGAAACCACAGCTTGAAGAGAAAGGTTTAAAGGATTAGTGCATAGTGCAGAGTGTTTGCACTGATGTCAGAGGCCTGATTTCTAATCCCAGCTCTGACCCTGGCTAATTCTGTGGCCTTGGGAGAGCTCCTCTCTTCTCAGTGCCTTGTCTGTAACTTAAAGGGATTGTAATGCTTCTTAACTTCTCATGGAATCACAGACTTTTGAGAATCTGACGAAACCTGTGGATGCAGATGCCACAATTTAGCATATAATTTCAAGTGACTCATGGATTTGTAGGCTAAGAATTCCTGCCTGATAGCTAAGCGCTCTTTCAGCTCTGAGTCTGTGGTTCTGTGATCTGGGCATGAGGCCAAGGACTGCCTGCCTCTTCCGGAGGAAGAGGAGGAGGAATCCACCTTCCAAATATATCCTTTAGTTTGTGCTTCCAGCTGCTTTTGGCTTTAACCCATGATATGCTGAGGCCATGAGTTCTTGCTTCCCTATAAAGGCTGAAACTGAGTAACAAAGACAAAGGCAAAGTGCTACAGTTTCCTTCAAAACCCAATGGCTCTGTGCTTCCTTCCTAGAGCCTCTTGGGCCCCAGTCTAAAATTAAAGGCAGTGGTAGGAGGGCCTCTGGTTTAGGCATAAATAATTCCAGAAAGTCTGGCTTGCATTGCTGGCTGGCAAGCCTTGTCCACACCGTACTGTCCTCTGGTGGTTAGAGCATGTATAGGATCTTAGCCAGAGGCGTCAAGCTTTAATATCAGTATAGGGATAATAATCAGCTGGTGACATTAGGAGGGGTCCCACAGGTACTTGGATTTTCCCCACAGCTACCTCTATAAGCCAAGTTCGGAATTTCTGGTGTGGGAAGTGGGAGGGACAGTATTACCAGTGCATTCTGAGGTCAGCCTGAACAAGTGCTGACTTTGGGTCTTGGGAATATCATTCTGATTCTAATGAGGCCTAGGCCCCTCTTTTGCAGCTCCCTGCTATTTCTTCCCTGAGACCCTGAAGTAGAGCTCCCCTACTGTGAACCTGCCAATAGATTACCCATAAGGAAGTGGGAGGTAGGTCACAGTGGATAAAGGAAGACCAGAGCTTCTTCCCCATTACTAAGGCCAAGCTCATATCTTCTTTTAGGCTCAAATCTATATGACCAAGTGACTATTAGGCATCAAAAACATAGATGTCCGTCCAGGTATGGTGGCTTATGCCTGTAATCCCAGAACTTTGGGAGGCCGAGGCATGTGGATCACTTGAGATCAGGAGTTCAAGACTAGCCTGACCAACATGGTGAAATCCCGTCTGTACTAAAAATACAAAAATTAGCCAAGTGTGGTGGTGCACACCTGTAATCCCAGGTACTCAGGAGGCTGAGTCACAAGAATTGCTTGAACAAGGAGGTGAAGGTTGCAGTGAGCCGAGATAGCGCAACTGCACTCCAGCCTGGGTGACACAGCAAGACTCCGTGTCAAAAAAAAAAAAAAAAGTAGATGTCTCACAAATTTTTTCAAATTCAAAATATCCTAACTTAGCTCATTATTTGCCTTCATATCCTATTTGTATCATTTTGGAGACTTTCAGGTGCAATAACAGAAACTTAAGTAAAAATGATTCAATTATGGTAACAATGTATTGGCTTTATCTAACAAATGCTCTGGATATAGTCTGTTCTGGCATTGGTCAATTCAGTGGCTCAATGATGTAAAGAATCCAGGTTCTTTCCATCTGTCTGCTCTGTTATCCTTAGCATATCAGCTACTCCTCTTATGGTCAAAAGATGGCTTCCACAGTGCCAGGCATAAAGTTTCCATACACTAATGACCAAAGGCTGAAAAAGAGAGTCAGTCCTTCTTTTTGACTCATTTTTAGAAGCAAAAATCTTTCCGGTCACTTCTTTGCCTTTTGGTGTTGATCAAGTAAATTAACCTTTCCTCCAAGCTCCACAATAGGCTTCTCCTCACATGTCATCGTTAAGAATTGCATTATGCACTTTATGTGTTTTTGCAGTTAGGATTAGATTCAGCAGCAATACAGCAGAAAAACAAACAAATGAAACAAAACAAAAAACAAAATGGATGTTCTAAATATAATAACATTTTATTTCTGTATAGAAGCCCAGGGGCAGGCAGCCCAGGGCCAGTATGATAGCCTCAAGAAGTTGTCAGAGACCCAGGATCCTTCCAGCCTTCTATTCTGCCATTCTTACGGAATTGTCTATATCTACATGGCCCCAAATGGCTGTTGGAGCTCCAGTTATGACATTCATATTCAGAAAGGGTGACAAAGGAAACAAAAGAGAAGACACACTATCCATTTTAAGGAGCCTTCCCAGAGTTCAAATACAACCCTTCCACTTAAATCTCATTGGCAAAAACCTAGTGTCATTCCTACACCCCATTGCAAGAGAATCTGATAGCAATGTGCCCAGCTAAAAATTGGCACTCTATTCCTATGAAAGAAGTGGAGAATGAATATCGGGGCAGCCATCACTTTGAAACACATGCCAATTCCTAATCAATCAGCAGCGAAGGAAATGAAATTGCCACGATTAATTTAGACCGGGGTTAGATAGATCAGGGTCAGTTTAGATCCAGTGCTTCCAAACCAAGGGTGATTTTGGTCCCCAGAGACTTTGACAATGTCTGGAGAAATTTTTAATTATCACAACTTGGGGGTCGTAGATGCACAGGACAAGACCCACAACAAAGATTGATCTCACCTAGTATGTCAATAGCACTAAACACTGAGAAACCTTGGCTTAGACTCATCAAGATCTACCACACATCTAATCTTGGTCTTCCAGCTGGAGAACTCAGGCTTCTCTGGACTTCACTATGTCATTGAATGTCATGATAAGCTATCCATTTGGCCCAGCTAAAAATTTGGAGAATGTCCTTCCTCCTCTTAAATCTCTATAGTGATTTCTTATTGCTCTCAGGATAAAGACTAAAACCGTTGCTGTGGCCTGTGAGAACCTACGTGATCTGGCACCTACCAGCTTTATATCACACCACTATCCCTCCTTGCTGTCTTTGGTACAGCCACATTAGCCTTTTGTTTGTTTCTCAAATGTGCCATGTGGTCTTTTTTATCTTTCTCCCTTTGCCTCATCCTTCAGATCCAACTGTGGTAGACTGATTGCATTAATGATCTCAATTATTCACCCTTCTTTTTATCCATGCTCATTGTTGACATGTAACATTATAGTGCCCTTCTACTCTGATTCCAGGCCCAGTTATATGATTTTCTTCAGCCAATGGAAGGCTGGCATAAGTGACAGTATGCCAGTTCTGAAGCTGGGTATTAAGAAGCTTTGTATGTGCGTTCTCATCTCTGTACCCAATCCAGCACAAGCCCAGCCTAGTCATCACAACCCTAGTTGACCTGCTGATATTATAAATGCTTATTGTTATATGGCATTGAGATCAGTGATTATTTTGGACCATTAGTAGCTGACTCATAAACCACTCAGTCTGATATTACTCAAATTCTGTTCATCTACTACCAAAGTATCTTTTCTATCTGTTACACTGACTCAGTTCTGTCTTCAAAATGTTCTAATTCATCTCCCTATTTTCAGGCTTCCTCTTCCAGTCAGTCTTCCACATTGCTTCCATAATTATTATCCAGAGAAAGAAAACAGAACAATCAACAAAATACGATCATGTGACCTGCTTAAAACTCTTCAATGGCTCCTCATTTCCCCAAGGATAAGACCTGAATCCCTTAGCCTGGCATTGCGGGCTTCCCTTCTATACCACTCTTAACCTGTAAAACTTCATCTACCCTTTCCTCCCTGGTATCCTCCCATCACAGAGTTCAAACATGTTCTATTTTATCAGGTTCCCAGGCATTTACTCATCCCTCTGTTCCCTTTTCACTTACCTCCCCTGATTTGGGAGAAATCCTTTTCAGCTTTCTAGGCAGAACACAAATGCCAGCTCTTCTGTGCAGCCTTGCTTTTCCCATACCCCCACTAGAAGATATCATCCCCCACCTTTGTACTTCCGTAAGGAGCTATTTAGCTCACACTTTCTTCAGCTTCGAATTATAATGAACTCCTTAAGCAGTCACCTGTACTACTCCTTGTGAAATGGTTTTTGTAACTTTTCCCTGCCACTTTCTCACTCTCATGCCTTTCCCATACCTAACACAAAACTCAGCACAAAGTAGGTGCTCAGTAATGAGTGTTACATTGAAAGAATTCTCAAACTTTACGTCCTTGATGCTAGATCTGTAAGGTATTATATTTGGAGTAATTATATCCCCCAGTATTATTCCTCCTCCACTAACTTCATATTTCCAACTATAATCATCCATCAATTAGAAATTCATTGGGGGCAATTAGCTCTCCTTTTGAAAGTGATATGACACCAGAGAGGGAAAATGGCATCAGTGTTTAGTCTAGGCCTTCCTTCCCATATATCTACCTGAGATAAGGTAATAAGCGTTTTGTTGTTGATGGGGTGGATCAGGAATTCTGCAGAGTTATACAGGATGCACACTGCAACTCTAAGGGTGCCACTCAGCTGGGTGTAGACACAACCTATACAACTAAGATAGGGCCTAGGAGTAGTGATTCTGAAACAAAGAGCATAAGGGAGAGGGAGAAACTGAGGAGGTCAAGAGAGGATAGGCTAAGTGTAAAGAGATGAGAAGAGAAAAATGATGGAAACCAAGAAATTGTTTCATGTGCTTCTAGTGCATAAGTCTTCATTCTGCAGAAATCTTTGGAAATGACCACTGTCCAGGACAGGATTGCCTTAGAGAGAGTAAACACACTCATTCTTTGTGTGTGGTCTGCCTGCTAATTCCCTGGTGTCAAATCCCCGCAGCGTTTTCTTCCATCCCCCACTTCATGCTTTAAGGAGTTTCCAAATACCTCTGTCTCTGTGTGTCCATTCCCTAGTTTGCCACTGACTCTCTGTGTTACCTTGGGTTGATTCTTTCTCTTCTCTGGGCCGCTAGTTCCGCATTGATAGCATAAGTGTGGGAGGGGGATCGGATAAGCTGTGTTACAGTGGCTCAGTTCCAGGACACTGTGTATCTATGATTCCATAACTTTAAGGAGTGTTTGTGAGTGTGTTCATGCATGTGTATGAACTCGGACATGTCTCTGCCCTTGAGCTTCAGCTTCTTAACTTATAAAATGGTGATATTTGAGCCAGGCAATCACTTAAGGCCCTTCCAGTCTTTAAATATCACCATCCCATCATTCTGTACTTTAGATGACCCCGTAGTCAGATACTACGGCTTCTCCTTGTATCATTTCTGTGTCTTTGTTATCCTTCTACCCATTTTCTCTGTAGTCTAAGGATGTTTCCCTTCTTGCAACTACTAGAAAGCAACATGCAGATTCGCAGGCCCTGCCCCAGAGCTAAAGAACCGTGTTTCCTTCTGGCCATACCACTCTCAGCTTCAAAGAGCTATAAAAATGCCAGTAAATTACCTCCTCCCCACCCCACCCACCCCAGGGGGAAAAAAAGCCATATGCTTGGAGCAATCTCCCACTGCTAATAGGTTTTTTTCTAGTTGCCTTGCGAAACTAAATTATTCTCCAAATAAACCCCACTTAAGTTTATAATAGATGTGATTTAAATGAGAAAATTATCACCTTCTCATCCTGGAAAATGCACTTCAATTTCTCTCAGAAAGAAATGCCTTCATTAGCCAGGGCCTCTCTCAGAGCTTTCAAGGCCAGGACCTCATGCTGGGGGTGGCACTCAAAAAAAAAATACAAAGAATACAAAGTCAAAGAGACTTGGGTGAGCTCAAATTAGCCACAGACCCACTTGTGGGACAGACATTCAGGGATCATTGGGCCCTCAAAGGAATCATCCTACACAAACCCCTGTCCTCATGCTGGGCAGCCTCTTTTTCTAGCCAGACAGATGAATCTCTCCCAGTTGTAAGAGTCTTTGGATATCTCAGTTCACAATTTATGCCAGAATTACAGAGCTGCAAGGTTCTTAGAGATTATCAAGTCTAGCTGCCTTGTTGCAGAGATGAGGAGATTGAGGCTTAGAAAAAAAAAAAAACAACTTACCCAAGGTCTCATAGTGACTCAGTGGCAAATCCATAGGAAAAGCAGCAACCACATTGCAGTTTGATTTTGCAAATTTTCCACACCTCATCCCTCACCCTTTATGACCTAACACTCTAGTCAAAGTCATCCTTGTCAGAGTTTTTGGTTCATGTGAGTACCCAAGTTTTGGGCTCAAGGGGAGCTATCAAAGTGAGGATGCTACTCCTTCCTTCAATCGGGTTCAAATAACTTGCCAACCATACCTGATTCTGCTTGGGACCTTGATTATCGGACAACATAAGCCTATGACCAGCCTCTGTATCCTTTTATGACTGCTTTGGCTTAGTTCCCAGCCTCTCTCTCTCTATAATCAGGCACAGCTGCCCCATTCTTTCCACAGACAGGAACTGCTGTAGGTCATGAAAGTGTCACCTCTCCTCAAGAAACATCTTTAAGAGCATGCCCTGTGAAAAAGGAATGGAATGGGATGTGTTATCCCTGGAGATCTTGATGATTTAGTCTTCTTCCATCCCAACTCCTATCCTTCCAAACACCTGCCCTCCCTATCAGCTCCCTCTGCTGATAGCTAGTCCACTGAGTTCTAACATCCACAGATTATTGTGAATAAAAAGGTGGGGGGTGTCTGGAGACACATTTTAAGACATCATGAAAGAGGGTATTATATTAAATTCTGCGAAAGTGATGTGTATGTGGCAGAACTTATAAAATCTGTCATTGGGGAGTCTTGGGCAGGGAAAATATGATGATCCCACTTGCTGCATTTTGTTTTACATTCATCATTAATTCATTCATTCATTCCCAATCGGCCACCAAGAGTCTACTGTAGGTCAGGCCCTGTGCAAGATGCTAAAGATAAAGAAACAAGACACAGAGTCTTGCCCTCGAGGAGGTTTCAGTTTAGTAAGCGCTATGTGCAAAGTGTTAAATAAACCTAAGTGAATCTCTAATTTCGCTTAGGGGACTTAAGCAACACTTAACAAAGGAGATAAATTTGGAGTGATTTTGGAAGGAAAAAAGAGAGTTTTCCAACAGAGGAAATCGGAAAGGGTGCTCTAAGCAGAGGAACTAATATGCCAAAAGCCCATAGCTGTATTAAAGTGGCTAACATTTATTGAAAACTAACTATGTGACAAGTACCTTATGAACTAACTCATTCAATCCTGACAACAAACTTACAAGGTAGGTAATGCTATTATCTCAGTTTCAGATGGGTAACAGACACAGTGAGGTTAAATGACTTACCTAAGGCTATCTTAAGTAGACAATAGGGAAGGCAGTATTTGCGCCCTTCAGAGATGAAGCTCTTAACCACTACATGATATTTAGATATCGTGCAAATGATGTCTAATCTCTTTTAGATACCATTGGGAAACATCTTGGCTACCATGTGCAGTTCATGGGGGGTAGGGACACAGAGAGTGAGCACAACAAGAAACATGTAGATGAAGTCGGCATCAAAGGGCCATGTGGAGGAACAGTGAGGAGACACTGGAATGAGAAAAGCATTTGCATTAGGTATGACTCTCAGGTACAAATGAAGGTGTACATGGCATATTCCATTTGCTTACCTCCATGTAAGCCATTAATGTCACCTCTCATGTTGGTTCAGGATCCAGCAGGTTTATGCAGCATCCAGAAAATGGGAGAAGGGCCTCTAATCTTCAGTTTCTCATTGCCACTGCTGACATCCCTGTTACCCAAGCCCAGTCTATGGACTATGAATGGGGCAGACTGAAAACTGTTCCTGAGGAGATTGGGCCCTAAGCAACCCCTGTCTTTGGCCTTCAGTTAGAAAGAGCTTGTGAGATCCAAGAGAGTGTTCCAAAGGTACCTTTCTTATCCTTCTAATATTTTTATTATTATATTTATAAATATACAATACTGTTTCTGTGCTAATGCACCCTTGTAAAAGAAACGTAATGCCATCTGATTCTTACAAAAGATACTCATTTTAAAAAGACAGTAAAATAAACAGGAGAGGTGGCACTTGCAAAAGGAAGCTGGGAGGGCAGAAATTTAGTTTCCTGGGAAGTAGTGCTAGGGAGGCCCCACTGAAGTTGTAGGGGTTCCTGGATACTTGTCTTCTGTCCACAAAGAACTGCTGTAAAACTGACTTTGTTAATAAGATTTTACTTTCCTATCATTCTTTCCTTCTTTGCTTTGTTTTTAGTATTTAATACAATTATTTGTGAAATGACAGCCAATTTCAACTGTGCTGCAAAGAAGCAGAAAATGTGTGTGGCAGACTGCTTGTTCTTATCCCATATCCACTCTCTTCTTCCTTTCTAATAGAACATTAATTTTATTTGATGCAGAAGTGCGTCCAGCTGAACAAACTACACTTCTCAGCCATCCTTGCCTCATAGAGAGGTGGCCAGATGACAGGTCGTCAACGAGATATAAGCAGAATTCACTGTGTTGGGATTCCAGAAGTTCATTTTTTGTTTTTTTAAAGGATGGACTCAGTAGGCACATAAGTTTTGCCTTGTTCCTGTCCTCTTCTTTCTTCCTGCAAAGCAGGCATGATGCCTGGAGCTTCAGGAGCTATCTGTCCTATAGATGGATACCTATATCATCAGGATGATGCCACAGGCAAGAATGGCAGAGCATAAAGATACAAGGGCCTGGATATACAGTGGTTCCTGGACTTGCTAGCTTTTGATTTTTTGTTATATGAGAAAAGCAAACCTCTTGCTTGTTTAAACTTCTGGGTTTCTTTGTTTTCTTATTTGCTTTTATTATTTGTGGCCAAACATAATCACAAATTTATGTGGTTTGCATACCTTCTAGAGATAGAGTTGAAAGAGTAGTGGGACAGTGTTGTCTGCTGAGAAAGAGATTATCCTGAGGGGTGAGCTGTGGGCAGCCAATCCTTTCCCTCCTGCAGGCTTTCCTTCCCAAGCTTTTCTTTGTCCAAACCTGGGAATTTCTTCGTGCTCATTAAAGTGAGAAGTCTGTTCCCTTACAAGGGGTGGCAGTGAGATCCAGAGCCTTCAAGGGAAAGTAAAACCCAGAAGATAAAATGTGGACATCTAATACAAACTGTACCTTCCCTCCTACAATCTTGTCTTTTGGAACTCTTATTTGGCAAAATCTAGGATGTCCCGGGTCCTACTTTTTAAAAATATGCAAATGTAGTGATTTAATAGTGATAAATAAGACAAAATGATAGAATTGTGTTTCATTTACAGACAGGGTACAATAAAATGTTTAGCCACAATTTTTTATACAAACCTGAAACAATATTCATATAGAATAAACAGTCTCACATATAGTTAATGGATGATAAATATACACAGTTTGACCAAAGAAAAATTTATATGGAAAATTGTTGGAGTTATTCATATTTTACATTCAACATGCTTACTCTATTTTAAAATTAATACATGTAGAAGATCATAATAAATTATTTCTATTATCGGACATTACAGAGAAGGTATGTTGCATTGTTTGTAACTGTTAAAGTAACTATTAAATTAGAAAATGCTACTATGCCTCATACTAAAAAAAGAAAGTTCTGATTCATTTAAAAATTTAAAAATTTCATTTTAAAAATTGCTATAGAATTATAGTTACTGACAGACATTTTAAAAACACAATAATTACACCCTAGCCAACAGGCAAAATTTAGAACAATATACATCGTTTTCATATTCCTTGTTTAAAAGTTTTTCTTTATTATAGTAATAAAATTTAAAAGTAAAAAATGTATTATGGGAAATATTTCAACATTGTAATGATTTGTCAATTTATTCCAATGGAAAACAATTTAGAATTGTGTATCCACATTTAAAATGTTATATGATGATAAGCAAGGCTCAAATACAGAGTATCTGCCAAGTCTGAACTAGCTTGGATAACTTGAACTATCACTTCTAAGTACACGAAACACAATGTTTTCATTATTATGTTTATAAATATATAATGCTGTTTCTGTATCAATAGAGCATTGTAAAGCAAGCATAATGCCATCTGACTCTTACAAAATATATTCATTTAAACAAGTCAGTAAAAATAAACAAGAGTACCCACTTTTAAAGCACACAAACTGTAAAACTGCTGTTTACTTTCTTAAGTTCGTTCTGTGCAATAACAGAGAAGTAAAATGAAGAAATCAAAATGGTTAAATATGCAAGAAATGGTTATTCACGGTTACATCACAGCATTCTATGTATAGCGTATGCATCATTCTATGCACATTCTTTTTATTTTTTAAATTTCAAAATGAAAAGCATGTGTTGTCTACAGGTTCATAAAACAACATAATAACAAGAACAATTCAAGAACATGTAACACAGATGTTAACAGAGATTGGCAAACTATGGACCAAGGTTTATGTCTATTGCAGAGTGTTTTCACATTCAAACAGTGTTTACAGAAACCACTTCACACAGAATAAAACATCATCTGCCCACACAAAAACCAGTTCTTTTTAAGAACAAGCTTTCTTTCCAAGTAATGTATATATGAGTGTCACACTTAGTCCATATTTTATAGTCAAATTCGGTGTCACTACAAAAGAAATCAAATTTGACCATAGTTACATGTAGTCGTGTTTGTAAAGCTCTAATGGCATAGAGATAACTATATAAATTAGGAACTTAGCTGAGCACTACGGGTCACATCTGTAATCTCAACACTTTGGGGGGACAAGGAAAGAGGATTACTTGAGCCCAGAAGTTTGAGACCAGCCCTGGCAACGTAGAGAGACCCCTGTCTCTACATTAAAAAAAAAAAAAAAAAAGTTAAAAAAAATTAGCTGGACATGGTGCATCCACCTGTGGTCCCAGCTACTTGGGAGATTGAGGTGGAAGGTTAGCTTGAGCCCAGGAGGTCTAGGCTTCAGTGAGTTGTGATCACACCGCTCTGATCCAGCCTGGGCAACAGAGCAAGACCCTGTCTCAAAGAAAAAAAAGAAAAGAAAAAAAGAAATTAAGAACTGAATATTTTTTTCCTTAATAGCCTCAAGTATCAACCTAAGAATGAAGTTTCTGATAACCCATTTGCTGATGATTTTTTAGGTCTATAGGCAGAGAAAAGTTGGTAGTTAACAGTGGGACTGTTGCTGGTGCCATTCATAATATTGGATATGTGAGGAAACTGAAGATGAGGAGATGATTGGAGTAGCGTGGCTAGGCAAACGAGAAGAGCTAGAGGAAATAACTCTTACTGGGTCATTGGCCTTGTCACTTCCAAAGTCACATTCCAGTTCTCCAACATTTTTGTCAGTTCATCTCCCCAGCGACTAAGTTTCATTCTTTTACTAATAGGTCAAACACCGTACATTAAAGGAAGAGGTTAATTTCTTATCCAAATTTAAATGTAAGTAATATACAGTAGGGTATATTTATCCTTTAAATATTCCTCTTCACACACTACATCAATCTGGGAAGTATAAGGTATGTTCCTTAGGTGCATCACAGTCATTCCAGCTGAACATTATAAATAACTTATATCATTCACTTCCTCCTTAAACTTCTCTTTGTCTTTGTTTATTTCCTGTTCTGGTCAGAAAAAGCCAATGGATAAGCTTATTGTCTCATCGTTAGTTATAATTCTCTTATCTTCATCTACAACTTCCCTATTTTCATTAGAGTCACTGGCAGCAACAGCTGAAGAGTTGCATAAAGATCTCTTATCATTATATTTTTGAAAAAGCCTGGAAGTAATTTGTATACAATATATTGAGGATTTTTATCTGACATTATATTCAGGAGCATAATGGCTTTTTGAACTTGGACATAACAGGATAATATTTGCTGGTCTATAGGTAACACAAAATACAGGTTTTATAGAAGGAATGTAGATATTCTATTATGGTTCTGGAATCAATGAAGTATCCTCCACAAACCACACTCATTAAGGGGAGATTTAGCTCAGTGATTTTGACTTCAATTGTTCAATGCATTTTTGTGTTATGAAAGATCTCAGAAAAGCAGCCACTGACAGGCTATTAAAGCAAGTAGAAAAGACAGTGAAAGTTAAAAGTCATTCAACAGAAAATGAATGTGGGCCAACCGGCCATCTTAAAGTGAGCCACAGATGCCACTGTCAACAGCCAAAGAGAAGTCTCTGCTTGCTGGATGTTCAGCTGGGCTACCTCCAAGGCCTGGCTCCTCTTCTGTGACCTGGGGAAGGAACATGGGGAAGAATTGTGATCAGGAATCAATACTGTTCTGTTGGGCTTGAAGGTATTCTTAATTCGAATCAGGGCTTCCTTGACAACATCCCCTCTGCTCCCACCCCCACACTCACCCCTGCCAGTTCTCTTTCAGCAAGAGCAGCTGTTTTCCTTGTATGATGGCAGGAAAAGATAAAAGGGGGCCTAGTAACATGACTAGAAAATAGAGGGAATGTCTAGAAGGCAGAAAGATTAATCATGGTTGCTATGGATTAATCATTTTATTTTTCCCAGGCAATGTGTTACGGGCTTTTTATGTTCATTTGTCATTAATCCTAGTAAGAATGCTATGCCATAGATGCAATTGTTATTGTCATTCTATGGAAACTCACACAGAGAGGTTAAGAACTTGCCCAAGACTACACAACCAGGAAACTGAAAGTTGCAATTTTAACTTAGAAGCTCTACCCAAGTATAACCTCAAAAACTTCCATAGCTGCTTATCATCTCTGGGAAAATCCCAGACATTTCAAAAGGCCCTAAAACACCTTTTCAGCCAAACTTGAATCAATTCAAAGGAAACAAGTCTGTTGGGGCTAGAAGTTTTTTAGAGATTATCTAGGCAAATGTCCTTCTTATATAGATGGAAAGACTGAGGTCTAGAACTCATTCCTAGTGATAGTACCAGAACTAGGACTTAGTTCTTCAGACTCAGTACAGTGTTTTTTTCTGGTGTGCCTGGACAGGAAAATGTAATTAATAAATGTCCATTAAATTAATAGATAAATGGATTAAAGTTACACCTAAATGACAACAGGTGGTTCTGACAGTGCTGTGGGAATGCATGGAAGGAATAGAGTAGGGCTATTGATCTTAGAACGGAAGCTCCTGGGAGGTAAGAACAAAGTTTCCTGGTCCCTTCCTATATAGATACATATATTATTTGCATATGATTCAGTCAGTACCACAAGGAACCTAGAAAATACCTGATGAGGGCAGTGATTGATTCCTCTCTCAGAAGGTTGCATCTCTCTCTCTCTCTCTCTCTCTCTCTCTCTCTCTCTCTCTCCCTCCCTCTCTTCCTGTCTAAGACACACACACACACACACACACACACACACACAATTTCTTTGTGTCAGAGTATCCTGTAAGAAAGCCGTCACACAACAGTATAGAAGAAAGAACATAGGAACTGGAGTCAGATAGATCTAAATTTGGATCCAGAATCTACTATTTAAAAGCTGTGTGGACTTAGACAAATCTCTTAATCTGTTTCTTCATGTGTCCAATTGGAATAATTAAACCTGCCTCATGAAGTTGTTAGGAACATTAAATAAGGTTATTTTAACAGTTAAGATTGTGCTGACTTTTTGTAACAGAAATTCACCTGAAGTGGCTTAGATAAATAAGGGCTTTATTTGTGTCACTAAAAAAAACCACAGAAGTAGACCACAGAAGATTGGAACAGTGGTTCTAAAAAGTCTTTAAGAATCAGGTTCTTGGGATTTTTGGCACCCAAATCCTTAGCATGTATATTTATCCTTGTGCTCTCAAGTTGCATCACATTCTAGGTGTGAAAGGAAGAAGGGCAAAATGCACAGGATGAGCGCCAGCTCAATCTATCATTGGCCACAATGGGTCACATTATCATACCTCTTTGCAGGGAGTCTGTAGAGAGGAGTATTTTAAGTGGGTGCATTATTTACCCAAACAAAATTATGGTTCTGTTTAGGAGGAGGAAAGAATGGATAGAGAGTGGGCAACTTGCCAAGTCTATCACAATGGTATAGGTCAAAGTTTTTAGACACAGGGCCAGTTTGCTATATGAGATGTTCAGTAATGTGAGTGATTGGCTTCTGAACCTTAAAAAGAGTTCAAGTGATAGATGAAGCCAAGGACATTCTGGTCCATTAGTAGGGCACTCAAGAGCCAGAGTCCCAGGTTGGATCTCCCCACCAAGGTGTCTACTGGGAAATCCCTAAATACAAAAGCAAAATACAACAAAATCTCACATAATAAGTTCTTGTCCACTGGCTTGAAATCATTCCTGAAATTTTACTACTCAGCTTACTCTTTTGAGCTAAGGTATTGTCTCTAGGTTAAAATATCAACATGGAAGTTCAGAGCAATCAGGCAAGAAAAAGAAATAAATGGCATGCCATTCAGAAAAAAATAGTCAAATTATCTTTGCTTGCCAATGACATAATCATTGGAGAACCTTAAAGACTCCCTCAAAAGACTTTTAGATTTAATAACTGAATTCAGCAATGTTTCAGGTAGCAAAATCAATGTACACAAATCAGTAACACTGCTGTACACCACCAAAGAAGCTAATAATCAAATCAAAAACTCAATCCCTTTTATAATAGCTGAAAATAAAATAAAATAGGAATACACTTAACAAAAAACATGAAAGTTATCCACAAGGAGAACTACAAAACACTGCTAAAAGAAATCATAGATTACAAAAACAAATGAAAATACACCCCATGCTCATGGATTGAAAGAATCAATATCATAAAAATGGCCATATTGTTCAAAGCAATCTATAGATTCAATGTATTTCCTATCAAACCACCAATATCATTTTTCACAGAATTATTTTAAAAACCCCTAAAATTTATATGGTGCCAAAAATGGAGCCCAAATGGCAATCTTAAGCAGAAAGAGTAAATCTGGAGGCATCACATTACCCAACTTCAAATTATACTATGAAGCTATAGTACCCAAAACAGCATGGTACGGATGATACAAAAGTATATATATAGACACCAATAGAACAGAATAGAGAACCCAGAAGTAAAGTCAAATACTTATAACCAACTGATCTTTGATAAAGCATACAAAAACATAATGTGGGGAAAGGACATCCTATTTAATAAATGGTATTCAGAAAACTGGATGGCCACATGTAGAAGAATGAAACTGGAGTCCTATCTCTCACCATATACAAAAATTAACTCTAGATGGATTAAAGTCTTTAATCTAAGTCCTGAAACTATAAAAATTCCACAAGAAAATACAGACAAAACTCTTTTGGACACTGGCCTAGGCAAAGAATTTATGACTAAGACCCCAAAAGTAAATTCATCAAAAACAAAAATAAATAAATGGGACCTCATGAAACTAAAAAGCATCTTCCCAGCAAAAGAAATAGCCATCAGAGTAAATAAATAATGTAGAGATTGGGAGAAAATATTTGCAAACTATGTATCCAACAAGACTAATATCCAGAATCTACAAGGAATACGAACAAATCAGCAAGAAAAAAAATGGGAAAATGTCATGAATAGACATTTATCAAAACCAGATATACAAATAGCCAAGAAATATGAAAGAAAATGGCCATTACACCGAACATCACTACATTGTCTTCAGGGAAATGCAAATTAAAATCACAATGAGATACCAAACTTTACCCTAGCCAGAAGTCTAGGTAAAAGGTCAAAAAACAGGTTTCATGTGGTTACTCACACCTGTAATCCCAGTATTTTGGGAGGCTAAGGTGAAAGGATTGCTTGAACCCAGGAGTTTGAGACCAGCCTGGGCAACATAGTGCAACCCCATCTCTTCAAAAACTAATAATTGAAAAAATTAGTCAGGCCAAGTGATACACATCTGTAGTTCCAGTTATTCAGGAGGCTAAGATGGTTGAATCACTTGAGCCCTGGAGTTTTAGGCTGCAGTAAGCTGTGATTATGCCACAATAATCCAGCCTGGGTGGTAGAGTGAGTGAGACTCTGTCTCAAAAAAAATTACATACACACACACACACACAAACACACACACACACACACACACAAACACACACACACACATAGTCAAAAAACAGATGTTGGCAAGGATGTGGTGAAAAGGGAACACTTATATATTGTCGGTTGAAATGTAAATTAGTACAACCTCTATGGAAAACAGTATGGAGATTTCTCAAAGAACTAAAATTAAATCTACCATTCAATTCAGCAGTCCCACTACTCATAACTACCCAAAAGAAAAGAAAATATTATGTGAAATAGACACCTGTATGTGTGTGTGTATTTATTGCAGCATTACTCACAGTTGCAAAGATATGGAATCAACCTAAATGCCCATCAACTGATAAGTGGATAAAGAAAATATGGTATATACATATACCATGAATGTTACTCAGCTATGAAAAAGAACAAAGTAATGCCTTCTGCAGCAACATGGCTAGAACTGGAGGCCATTGTTCTATGTGAAGTAATTCAGAAATGGAAAACTAAATACCACGTAGTCTCACCTACAAGGGAGAGCTTGCAAGCGATCAGTGTGCAAAAGCATACAGAGTGGTATAATGCACATTGGAGACTCTGAAGGGGGAGGGTGCAAGGGGGTGACAGATGAAAAGCCACCTATTGGGTACAATGTACACTACTCAGGTGATGGGTACACCAAAATTCCAGACTTTACCAATATACAATTAATCCACGTACCAAAAAAAAAAAAAATTATACCCTTAAAGCCATTGAAAATAAATAAACAAATACCAACATGTTGTAACTTTAGGTTGGGTAACATGTTGGTCTCTTAAGCCATGTGTATATCAGCACAACTAAAAATGTGAGCATCAGATGTGCCCTGAAAGAATAAGGGGGAACTTATGAAAAGGTGGAGGTGGAGTTTGAGAAAGTCCAAACAATGGGAGAAGTTCTGTGGAGACAGGCAACCAGGTATAGACTTAAATGTTGGGCACAGAAAACCCAAAGGGAAGACATAAACTCTGTCCACTTTACTATTTTTCTTTGAAATTGATCTGCTGAGTTGCTTTTATGTCAATTAGGGGACACAGACACACCAACAAGTTTGTCAGACCTTTTTGCCCAACTCTGCTCTCCAAGTCACTAACAAAAGTTGTCCTTATTCTTCTTCTCATTACCATGGTTGGCATTTCTTTTTACTTAGAGAAAAATGAGTAGAATAGGAGTCAGGTGGTTTGTGTTCAGTTTCTAACTCTTACATCCCCTTGTTGATAACATGGGGAAATTGTTTAGAGTATACATTCCAAAGCTTTACTTCCCCACATATCAAATGAGGATAAGAATTGCCGCTTAGCTCACACAATTATTGTGTGGATGAAAACTCATAATTGAAGGAAAATACTTTAAAAATAATAAAGCCTAATGTGTTATACAAATGTAAGAAATTACTTTCTTGGTTTATCTATTCAGTAATTCAACAGCACTTATTAAGAGCTTACTGTACTTTGGAGTCTGCTTCAGCATAGGGGACACTACTGTAGGAAACAAAACAAGATTCTTATTTTTATAAAATTTTAATTCTGTTAAAAGATTTAGAAAATAAACAAGGTAGTATCAACTAGTAGTATGTAAGTGTTATGATGGAATTGAAGAGGGTAATGTGATTAGGAGTAACTTGTGAACTCAAGAAAACTATTTTAAAATTCATATGCAACCAAAAAGGAGCCCATATAACCAAGGCAATCCCTAGACAAAAAGAAGAAACCTGGAGGCATTACACTACCTGACTTTAACCTATACTACAAGGTTATAGTACCCACAACAACATGGTACTGGTACAAGAACAGATACATACACCAGTGGAACAGAATAGAGAACTCAGAAATAAAACCACACACCTACAACTATAAGATCATCAACCAACCTGGCAAAAACAAACAATAGGGAAAGGATTCCTTATTTTATAAATGGTGCTGGGATAACTGGCTAGCCATGTGCAGAAAATTGAAACTGGATCCCTTCCTTATACCTTATAAAAAATCAACTTGAAACCAGGCACGGTGGTTCATGCTTGCAATCCCTATACTTTGATAGGCCAAGGCTGACAGATTACAAGGTCAGGAGATCAAGACCATCCTGGCTAACACCATGAAACCCTGTCTCTACTAAAAATACAAAAAATTAGCTGGGTGTGGGGGCACTTACCTGTAGTCCCAGATACTTGGGATGCTGAGGCAGGAGAATTGCTTGAACCCAAGAGGAAGAGGTTGCAGTGAGCAAAGATTGTGCCACTGCACTCTAGCCTGGATGACAGAGCAGGACTCTGTCTCAAAAAAAAAAAAAAAAAAAAATCAACACAAGATAGATTAAAGACTTAAATGTAAAACTCAAAACTATAAAAACTCTAGAAGAAAACCTGGGCAATATCATTAAGGACATAGGCATGGGCAAAAAAAAGTCTTCTGACAGGACCTTCACAAATGGTTATATAATGTATATGGCACAAAGGCCCTCAACTGAGAACAGAGGGGCTGAAATTCAGCCCACACTCTGCTAACCAAGACTTGAGCCCCGGCTTGGGGTTGTGTCAGCAAAAAAAGAGTGCCTTTTCCTAATCAATCCCCGAAGTTGCCTTTTTTACAGTTCCCATCATGGATGGGAAGGTGCCTTTTAATAACTTACACAAAGGTACTATATATGTCTTGGCAATCCTCTACTATCTTAGAAGGTGACAATCAAGATGTGAGATGTGATCTGAGCCATGATGGAACATGTCTATCTCATCCTATCTGTTGTTAGCACCTTAAGGTCACAAAAGGGCCCATATATTAGCCTTTCCCTGTTCTGGTTGTCTGGCTGGCTGGTTAAAAGAAAGTTTAGCTGTCTGACTGACAGAATTACTGACTGGCTAACCGAATGCTGTACTGACTAAATTTCTGTTTGACTGGATTACAAACACAGAATGAGTGGCAAATTTATTTAGTTGATAGGATAACTTTCTGATTCCCTAACTAATTACATGATTGGCTGACCGACTTATATGTGGTCTGTTAAACAAGCTTTCTGTGTATCTGATTAGTGGTCTTTCAGGTTGATTCATTAGCTACTGTTTTCCATCATATAGTTAATTTATAGGCTATCTGATGGACTGTCTGATAGACTGATTCGTTGACATACAAACTTGGTGATTCTCTGTCTGACACTCTGACCAACCGGCCTACTGGCTGGTTTCATACTGGCCAACAGATTATCTAGCATTCTTTCCAACTGACAAGTCTTCAGGCCACTAGGCTGACTGACAGGCTAGTCAGTTGGGCATGGAAATGGCCAACTAGATTGCTATTATTTTGTCTGAAAGACTTTCCAATTGTGTATTCATATACAGAGACAAAGGTGAAGAAAGAAGACTGATAATACATACAATTCAAGACACTACCCTACGCAGATGAAAAGGAAGGCAAACTAGTGGCAAGCAGAAGAAAAGGGCATTTTATAAAGACGTTAATGGCTTTTTCCTGATAGTTCAAAGGGGAAAAAATGGCTCCATATAAAATCAACCCATTAATAATGAGGCATGGAATTAATGTTAGCTTTAAACTGCGTGAGAAACAAAGCTTATTACTCAACTTGATCATTAACAGGGAAAGCAACAGATGACACTTGAATAATAAACAGTAAAATACCAGGAATGGTCATAAAGGAGTCACTTATTGAGCCAGCAGAATGAAGACTGAGAGAATTCTCAGAGCTCACTGATTAAGCCCCAAGCATTTAATCATAAAGAAGCAAGCCCAGGAAGAAAAGAAACTCAAAAACTATACTTCTCTTATAGCAGAAAAAAAAAATGGAGTGTATTATTCTCTCTTTGTTCTCCGATTAAACTGAGCAGCTGAGTCTTTGAAATCTCCTTTTATCTAATGTCCTTTGACTTTATACTAAGAAATACCAACTGGGAATTTACATACTGTGGTCTATACATTATTTATTTTGCATTAGATGTCGATTGTGATGTCTGCTCTCTCATGGTTTCTTACAGACAGCTGGCCATGACTTCAGACCCTACTAAAGGAGCATGTGACTTTAGTTTCATTCATGGCCATAGCTATTAGACTATGGTACAAACTTAATGAAATTTTAGCCTAACCATAGACTTGCCAGTGAGCTTTCTACTACAAAAAAATGTGCTAGGGCAATTCTCCAACTTTTGAGAAGTTGAACTAAGAAATATAGAGACAAGCGGGCAATTAGCATTACCAGTACAGTAGGCCAGAATATAAAAGGTTATCAGGGAAAGAGAGACAAGGGCAACAATGATGAACCTATTTTAAGGCTAAATTATGTGGAAACGAAACTGCAAGTAAGCAGAAGCCAGGAGGCAGAGAAAAGGGTATAAAACAGGCTGTAATTGAAAAGTGAATGGAGAAATTATTGAGGAGCTGAGTTCCATTCATGGAAGACTACTAGTGTGAGAAGCCATAACCTCCAGTTGCTGAAGTTCCTGGAACTTCTTTGAACTATTCTGTAGTTCTCCATGCTACTGAATACCAGATGATTTGCTTTTCTTGGGCTCCTGGGCAGAAGTCCTTAAAATGGATCCTCTATACTTAAAAGAAGTTTTGGACTTCTTATAACCAAAAGTACCATATAAAGTCTGTATATAGAAACTCCTAACGTCTTCCTCCTCTCCCCATCTAGATTTCCTTAGAATTTAATCCTTTTATTAAAGTACTCATTCTTCTCCATCTCTTCCACATCCCCAGGAGTGTTAAAGCAAAATATCAGATATAACCCTATTTGCTTAGATATGTAATGTTATTTCCCAAGACTACAACTATTGGGTTTCTAGTGATTACTAATATTTTTACAAGATTTTCACATTCCTTTAGAATTTTATACTACACAACCATGAGAAGTGAGCAGGGTAGCTGTCTTTGAGATCTTTGAGATGAAGTAACAGAGACTGAGGAAAAAGAATGATGAGTCCAAAATCACACAGTAGTCAAGCTAGGACTAGAACCCACTTCCCCTTACTTCCAGTCCTCTACTTCCTCAAATGTTTAAAGACTCATTCTTTTGGCCAGAGTTCTCAAAAGTGAGGTGTGTCTACATCAGGAAATGTGTAAGATAGCATGTTGCACAAAATAAACAAAATATTAAAAATTCTATATAGACTTCTGCTTCTAGGCAGATGGAACAGATACAATTTTCCCCATTCCTCACATTAAGTACAACTAAAAGCCCTGAATGTGATATAGAAAAGAAACATAAAAAGACTTAAATGTAGAGAGGAGAAAGCAGACTGGCAAGGGATATTGAGAACTGAGGAACAACATTGATAGGTTCCTTTGGGTTTTCCTTTTGCTCATATAACTAAGAAGAAGCCAGTAACCCAGAAATACCAATGGACACAGACAAAATATGCTACAACAAAAACCTGTTGTTTTTATCCAAAAGGTCAAGAAAGGAGCAACCTAGCCAGACAGAAGATTTTAGACAATAACCACTCTACTTCAGCCAAACAATGCAGAAAAAAATGATGAAATCACATCAATCTTAGTAAGGGTTTTCTAGAAAAAACAAAACAAATAGCAGGCTTCTTTCCTCCAGAGCTGTGAAACAATAAATGCATGTCAGGCAACCAATACAGTCATGTGCCACATGATGATATTTTAGTCAATGATGAACCATATATATATATATATATATATATATATATATATATATATAAAAAATACTACTATATTTTTAATGTACCTATTCTATGCTTAGTTATGTTTAGATAAGCAAATAGTTACCAATGTGTTACAATTGCCTACAGTATTCAGTAAAGTAACATGCGTTACCGGTTTGTAGCCTAGAAGCAAAAGGCTATACTATGTAGCTTAGGTGGGTAGTAGCTTATTCCATCTAGGTTTGTGTAAGTACACACTATAATGCTCACACAATGGTAAAATTGCCCTATGACACATTTCTCAGAACACATTCCCCATCTTCATGTAACACACAACTATATATGGTATTGTGTTATGGCAGATGGAGTTGGCAAATACAAATACTATGATAGCAGATAAGGCATTCCATAAATCAGTGGATGATAATTTTAGTAGAAACGTATGCTGGGGAGACAGATCCATATCCAGAATGTCTATTCAAGTAATAACAAAATGGTGCCCCTTTTATGATCGAAAAGGTTCAATGTAATCAGCCTGCCACCAGGCTGGTCACCCTAGAGAATGGTGCTGTACTGGGGACTCAGCGTTGGTCTCTGCTGTTGGTGGATTGGGTACTCAGCAGTGGCTGTAGCCATGTCAGCCTTGGAAAATGAAACACCAAATTGTTAAGTCCATGAATAACGTTCATCTCTGCCACCATGTCCAGTTTGTCTATGAATGCATTGGGTAATGACTAGAGTGGTAGGGAAAGAAGCTGACTGGTATTCACAGAATGAGCTATCCCTTGCACTTATTCATTAAAATTCTTCTCTGCTGAGATTACCCTTTGGTGAGTAATAAGATGTCCCACCACCTCTTACCTGCAATTGTGTCAGAGTTGTACTAGTGGAGTGTCAGAACTTTCACTATCACCAAATGATAAATATGTTTCCCCCAGCACAGTGTACATGAAGACTTAGTGGAAGTCAATACTCTCACCCCCACCTAGCAGTAATACCCTGCCCTTCTGTCAACAGGAGCTATGTGAGAACTTCTACTTCTACCTGGAAGTAATGAGGTGGCAATCCTGCTACCCTTGCCAGAGTGGTCTTTTTTAAAAGTCAGTTAAAACACAATT
The DNA here is from genome assembly GCF_048565385.1 of Saimiri boliviensis. Taxonomy (NCBI): domain Eukaryota; kingdom Metazoa; phylum Chordata; class Mammalia; order Primates; family Cebidae; genus Saimiri; species Saimiri boliviensis. The sequence continues at coordinate 56,880,880 of NC_133470.1, forward strand.
TAAATCATGTTTAAATAATGTCCAGAGGCTCCTAACATAACTGAAAATGTTCATGTTTTAACAAAAGTTTCTCATCATACTAAGAACAAGGAGGAAGCCAAACAGGATGAAAAGACAATAAATAGATAGCAAGACAACATAATAGAGATGTTAGAATTATCTGGCAAATATTTTAAGGCACCCATGAAAAAAATGTTTTAACACACAATTACAAATATACATGAGACAAATGAAAAAATAGAAAATTTGCCCCCCAAAAAAAGACTGAGCAAAAAAAAAGGAAGAAAGAAGAAAAAAATACAAAAATGAAAGAAAGAAACAAAAAAAAAAAGAAAAGAAAATACAAGGGACAAGCAAATGGAAAATTGGAATTGGTATATGCAATAATTGAAATAAAAAGTTACAGGGATGGGCTTAACAGCATAATAGAGGTGAGGGGAAAGAGGAAAGAATCAGGAAACTAGAAGATGAAATAATAGAAATTATCCAACTTGAACAACAGAGATAAAATAAACTGAAAAAAATAGTGAACAGAGCCTATGGTATGTATGAGACTATAAAAGCAGATATAACATTTGTATTATTGGAAGGTCAAAAGAAGAGGGGAAAGAAAGAGAGGCAGAAAAGTATTCAAATAAATAATGACTGAATTTTTTAAAAAACTAGTGAAAATCATGAACCTATGGATTCAAGAGGCTGAAGAAACCCCAAACAGGCTAAGCCCAAAGAAATCCATGCCAATATACATCATCATACAACTTCTGAAAGGTAAAGACAAAGAAAAGTAATTTTGAGCCACAAGAATCAATACCTTATCAACTGAAGAAAAATAATAGGAATTACAGATTTATTGGCAGAAACCAAGCATACCAAGAAGAGGCGGCATATTTTTAAGTACTGGAAAAAAAAAATCCAGAAACCTATACACAATACAAATTTCTTACAGATAATGTTTTTTAAAAAGAAAACATTCTCAGATGAAGGAAAACAGACAACTATTTGTCACCAGCAGACCTGAGTTCCCCCAAAAAGGTTAAAGAAAGTTATCTAAAATAAAGAAATTAATAAAAGAATAAACTTGGGGCAATCCGGAAGGAATAAAAGACAGAATAAGCAAAAATATGAGCAAATGCAATAGGCTTTCCTTCCCTTGGGCTTTCTAAATAACATGTGATAGCCCACACAAAATTATAACGCTGTCAGTATGGTTCAAATATGTGTAGAGGAAATATTTTAAACAATTTGATTTTAAATAGAGAAAAATAAAAAGATTATATAAAGGATATATATATAGAGAGAAATAAAATATAAAGACATATATGTAGATACATTTATATATAAAAATACACATATATATAGAGAGAGACAGACTCTAGCAAGACTGACAAGAAGAGAAGGTACAAATTACCAGTATTAGTAATGAATATATAATACATACACAAATCAAACAGGTAGAAACCAACACAAAAAGATGCACAGAAAAGCTATAGAGAGAAATCAAAATAGAATTATAAAAAACATTCAAGTAATTCACCTGAAAAAAAAATAGATCCAATGAAATAGAATACAGAGAAAACCAGGAAAAAATAAAAGGCGGACTTAAGCCTTAACAGATGAAAAATTATATGAAATGAAAATAGTCTAAATACGTTATTTAAAAGATAGAGAATGAATAATGTGGGTGACATCAGCAAGATGGTGGACTGGAAAGCTCCAGGACATTTTTCCTTCATGAAAACATTAAAATAATAACTGCAGACTGACTAAAATAACTTTATAGGCACCATGGAGATCAAGCAAAGATCTACAGCAACCAAAGAAACACCAAATTAAGAAAAAGCCACATTCAAATAGAGGGAAATTTCAAGTGTTTTTGCTTGCCCTTGCCTCATCCTGTCTCTGGCATGGCATGGTGAGAATGAAGCAGTAACTTCCTGGTTTCCTCTCTCAGGTTAAAAGAAGCATAGCAGAACTTACTTGATATGTTCTAACCTCTCTGTGGACTGCTAAAGGAATAATTTCTGTTTTGCCTGGCTTGGTTGTCAAACTGGGAAAGATTGTGTAAGTTGGATCTCAGGCTATAAAAGATTGCGGAAGGCAATAGTGAGTAAAATAACTGAAACAATAAAATGTACCAGAGAAGATCAGTATCAGATTTGAGAAGGTAGAAGAGAGAATCAGAAAACATAAAGATAGGACAATTGAAATTTTCTAGTCAAAAAAGCAGAAAGTAAAAAGAATTTTAAAAAGCAAACAGTGTTTTAAAAATTCAAGGTGGCAGTCTAAGGGGTTTCCAACACACCTTCCCCACATGGAAATAGCAAAATATTTGTAGAGATTCACTCTGTGAATTTTTATCCAAAAGGAATACAGAAGTTCAACAGAAAAGAAAGTAAACTTCAAATACTGGGAAAAAGAAGGCAGGCAGTAGCCTGCATGGTGGGGTCTGTGAAATATGGAAAAGGGGAACTGAGTGTCTCTGTAATACACATTCCCACTAGGAAAGGATGCAATTCAGGCCATAGGGCAGCAATTTGACTTTCTCAAGCCCTGGATCCAATTTGGGAAGCAGCCTGGAGACTCTGAGAAGGAGCAGTACTGGGAAGGGTCCCATGCACCCTACCAGACCTGGGCACCGGCCTAAAATTCATAGCAGGCTGTGTGGCATTCAGCCAGCTATCAAAGACAGCCACCAATTTGGAGAGTCGGGGGCTGGGTATTGGCAATCTGGTCTTGAGTGGAGGAGAGGCCCTCAAGGCCAGAACTGAGAGGCAAATGTGGCATGAGCTCTAACCACGGGTGCCGGAATTGGTCTTTTCCACTTCTTGGGACTGGAGCAAAAGGAGATTTGTCTGAGATGCATGAGTTTAATCCGGACAGCAAGTTTTATTGCCTGCGGCACTGTTACAGACTGAAACCAAACTCAGTATAACCTGGCTAACTGTCCTGACTTGCTGCCAGGGTCAGGCTATGGCAAGGAGCTTCACTGGGTCTGGAATGTGAGAGAAAAGCAGGTCCCACTCCCACTCACTTGGCTGTGGAGTGAACCGCTCCATCTTCCCCATGCTGAGACTTCAGTGAAGCAGTGGTTGCTCCACTCACCTGGGCATTTCTCCAGAGGCCTGAGGACTTCCCCATGACTTTAGTCAGGGCTAGCACTAGCACCTGCCATTGGCGGGCCCAAGTGCAGTCTTACAAGGTCTAACCCCATCCAACTTCACCCCCTTGCCTTTCAGGCAGAGCATGAGACCAGACTACTGAGCATTTCACAGCCCAGTCCATTGGCTGACACGTCCTAACACTTCTGGTTAACAAAGGCCAAGCAAGCATTAACTCTACTGCTACCATTGCAGCTGGCTCTCACCTACAAGTGCCACCTACTGTCCAGTAGACCAACCGACAGAGTCCGTTAAGATATCTGCTGACACAAATACATACCATTGGGGAACGAGATAAGCTTCTCATGACCTTTGCTACCACAATTGCCCTTGCCACCTCAGCTAATCAGGAAACTGTAAACTTGCTCACTAACTTAGCACACTGGCTTCTACAACTAGCGATTAGGAAAGCCACAAACTAAGACTATTCATAACCAAGGAAATCATACAGAAACTTCACTACTCAGTGTACCCAGAAGTGAAACAAAATGGCCCTACTCAATGTACATCATAGTCACATGCTCAAAGAAAAAAACAGTCTCATCCTAATGAAAAAACATTCAAAAATAAAAAGTGACTGTTTCTCCATATGTGAAAAAAAATCAGTATAACAATACCAGAAATATAAAAAAGCAAGGTATTATGACACACCGAAAAGAACACACCAGTGGAACACAACAATTCTCTAGTAATGAATCCTAACAACAACAACAAAAAATTAATGCCAGATGAAGAATACAAAATACTGTTTTTAAAGAAGCTAAATTCGATACAAGTGAAATCTGAAAATAAATACAAAAAAATCAGAAAATCAATTCAGAATATGAACGAGAAATTTACTAAGAAGGCATATATCTTTAGAAAACCAAACAGAACTTCTGGAATTAAAAAATTCATTGAAGGAATTACAAAATGCAGTAGAAAGCTTCAACAATAGATTACTAAGAAGAAGAGAGAATTTTGGAACCTGAAGACAGATCTTTTGAATTAATACAGTCAAACAAAATAAGCAAAAAAAAAAAAAGAAAGAAAGAAAAGAAAAGGAGTGAATAAAGCCTTCAATAAGTGTGCGACTACATAAAACAACTGAATCTACAAATCATGGGCATTCCCAAGGGAGAAGAAAAAGCAAAAAGTTTAGAAAACCTATTTAAGGAAATAATTGATGAAAACTTCCCTAGCCTAACAAGAGTTAGACATTCAGATATAAGAAGCCCAGTGAATATCAGGAAATGCATCGCAAGGTGGACTTCACCATGACATATAGTCATCAGACTATCTAATGTCAATGTGAAGAAAAACATTCTAAAATCAGCAAAAGAAAAACATCTAGTAACCTATAAAAAAAAATAAAGCTTACAATAGACTAAGCAAAATCCTTGCAAACTAAAAGAGATCAGGATCTTATTTTCACAGTGCATAAGAGGAAAAAAAAATTTCCAATGACAAATTTTCTATCCTGCCAGAAAGAACTTCATAAATGAAAAAGAATAAAGTATTTCCTAGACAAGCAAATGCTGAGGGAATTATTCATCATTAACTAGTTCTACAAAAAATGCTCATAAAAGTTCTAAAAATGAAAAAAGGTAGACATTTCCATATCACAAAAAACACACAAAATATAAAAGTCACAACTCATGAAACAATTGCACAAAGCAAGAATTTTTAAAAAGTGGTGGTATGACAGAACTCCATCAAACCGGAAAGATACATACACACAAAAAAGAAATGAGGGTGGGGCAAGATGGCAAAATAAACGGCTTCACTTATCTCCTCTTCACCTTGCAAGGGCACCAATTTAACAACTATCTACACACCCAAAAAAAATACACATATATATAAGAACCAAAACTCTGGTGAGCACTCACAGTATCTGGTTTTAATTTCGTATCACTGAAATAAGCACTGAAAAGGTAGGAAACACTGTCCTGAATCAGCAACTTTACACCTCCTCCATTCCCCAACAGTGATGGTATAATGTGGAGATCATTCCTTTGCCCTGGTGAGAGGGATAGTCAGCAACTGTGATGCATTGAACTAAGTGCTGCTCTGATTATATCAGGAAGCAAAAATGGAGCCAACTCAGCTGATGCCTGCCCATGAAGAAAGCATTTAAACCAGCCCTAGCGAGAGATGGATCCCCAGTCTTAGTGGTCAGAACTTGAGTTCCTGCAAGCCTTGCCACCATAAACTAAAGGGCTCTGGGGACCAAAATATACTTGAGAATCAGTCTGGCCACAAGGACTGCAACACTTTGGCAAGCCTTAGGGCTGAACTTGGCCAGGATACACTAGACTGTGGGGGCATGTGATTTACCAAGACATCAGCCAGGGAATCTAGGGAGTACTGGCATCGTCCTTCCCCTAACTTACAGGCTGCACAGCTCACAGCTCTAAAAGAGATCCTTTCACTCCAGTGAAGAGAGGATAGAGTGGGAAGGACTTTGTCCCGAGTCTTGGATATCAGCTCAGCCACAGCAGGATAGTGTGCTAGCCAAAGTTGTGAAATACCCTTTCCACACCCTGGCTCCTGGATGACATTCCTTGACACATGCTGGGCCAGAAGGGATTCCACTGCCTTGAAGGGAAGAAACCAGCCCTGGCAATATTTATCACCTGCTAACTGAAGAGCACTTGGGCTCTGAATAACCAGCACAGATGCCCAGATCCTACATCAAGGGCTTTGGGTGAGACACTGAGACTTGATCGCTTCAGATGAGACTCAGCACATTCCCAGCTGTGGTGGCTACAGGGCTAGATTCTGTCTGCTTGAGAAAAGTGAAAGAAAAAGTAAAGAGGATTTTGTCTTGCACTTTAGGTACCAACTCAGCCACAGGGTTCCTGACTCCTGGATTTGGCTCTCAGATGCCATTGCTGGACCTGCCATGGGCCATATAGGGAAGTCTGCTCCCCTGAAGGAAGAGTCCCAGGTGAGGCATTCTTCACCGCATGCTGACTGAAGAGTCCTTGAGTCTTAAGAGAATGTACTGGTAGTCTGACAGTACTCCTCATGAGCCTGAGGTAGTGGTAGCCACAGACTGAGGCTCCTCTGCCTTTAAAAGATGAGGAAAGAATGAGAAGAACTGAATTTTCCTGTTTTGGTACCAGTTCAGCCGCAGTACAATAGAACACATGATAGACTTCTAGTTTTTTACTCTAGATTTTAGCTCCCTGGCAGCACCCTTAGACTTCCCTAGGGCCTGGGGGAATTCCCTGCTCTGAAGGGAAGTATATAAGCCTAGATGGCCTTGCCACCTGCTGATTGTAGAGCCCCAAGGCTTTGAGCAATAATAGATAGTAGCCAGGGAGTGGTTACTGCAGGCTTTGGGCAAGATGCAGTGCTCTGCTGGCTTCAGGTCTGACCCAGTGCAGTCCTGATAGTGGTGGCCACAGGGGTGCTTATGTCACTCCACCCTCAGCTCCAAGTGGCTCAGAGGAGAGAAATAGGCTTCATTTGTTAGGGAGAAAATAAGGGGAAAGAACAAGAGTATCTGTCTGGTAATCTAAAGAATTCTTCCAGATTGTATCCAAGACAATCAAGGTAGTACCTCTACAAGGCTAGAAAAATCACAGTACTACAAGGTTTTGGGTCTCCTCTAAAGTAGATATAGTTTATATCAAAACACTTAAGTCCTTTGGAATATCTGGAAAGTCTTCTTAAGAAAGATGGGTACAAACAAGCCCAGAGTGTGAAGACTACAATACCTAACTTTTCAGTGTCCAGAAACTAATGAACATGTAGAAGTACCGAGAATATCCAGGAAAGTGTGGACTCACCAAATGAACTAAATAAGGCATCAGGGAACAACCCTGGAGAAATTTTTAGACAGATAATTCAAGAGTTGTTCTGAGGAAACTCAAGGAAATTCAAGATAACACAGGCAAATAATTCGGAATTCTATAAGATAAATTTAACAAATAAATTGAAATTTAAAAAAGGCAAAACTTCTGGAACTGAAGAAATGTGTTTGGCATACTGAAGAATGTATCAGTCTTTTAATGAGCAGAATTAGCCAGGCAAAAGAAAGAATTTCTGAGCCTGAAGATAGGCTACTTGAAAATATAGAGAGAGGAGAGAAAAGAAAAAGAATAAAAAATAGTGAAGCACACATACAGGATCTAAATAGTAGCCTCAAAACAGCAAATCTAAGAGTTATTGGCCTTATAGAGGAGGTAGTAAAAGAGATAGGGCTGGAAACCTTGTTCAAAGTGATAATAACAGAGAACTTGCCAAGCCTAGAGAAAGCTATCAATATGAATGTACAAGAAGGATATGGAACACCAATAGTTTTAACCCAAAGAAGATTACCTGGAGGCATTTAATAATCAAACTCTATCAAAGATAAAGAAAATATTCTAAAAGCAGCAAGACAAAAGAAACAAATAACATACAATAGAGTTCCAATACATCTGGCATAATACTTTGCAGTGGACACCTTACAGGCCAAGATAGAGTGGCATAATATATTTAAAATCATGAAAGAAAAAAAATTACCCTAGACTAGTATATCTAGTGAAAATATCCTAGTAATATAAAGAAGAAATATAGACTTTACAAGACAAACAAAATCTGAGGGATTTTTATCAACATGAGGTTTGTCCTAAAAGCAATGCTGAAGGAAGTACTCCAATCAAAAAGAAAAGGATGTTAATGAGCAATAAGAAATACTCCGAAGGTACAAAACTCACTGATAAGTATACACAAATACTCACAATATCAGAACACTGTAACTGCGGTATGTAAACTCTTAAGTAGAAAGACTACATGTTGAACTAATAAAATATAATAACTGCAACTTTTCAAGACAGACTGTACAATAAGATTTAAACAGAAAGAACACAAAGTTTGAAAGTAGAAGGAAAAAGATAAGTAGGTAAGTTGTAGAATTTTATTAGTTTTCCTTTTACTTGTTGGTTTGTTTACTTATGTAAACAGCATTACGTTACTATAAGCTTAAAATAATTGGTTATAAGATAGTATTTGCAAAATTCATGATATCCCCAAACCAAAAAAATACAACAAATACACAAAACATAAAATGGAAGAAACTAAGTCATATAACCAAAAAAATCACCTTCACAAAAAAGAATACAAAAAGGAAAAAAAGAAGGCAGAGAAGACAACAAATCCAGAAAACAAATAATAAAAATAGCAAAGTAAGTTCTTACTCATTAATAATAACATATTTAGTGTAAATGGGCTAAACTCTCCAATCAAAAGACATAGACTTAACTAAATGGATGAAAATCACAATACACTTATAAAGACATACATAGACTAAAAATAAAGAGATTGAAACAGATATTTCATACCAAGGACACCAAGAAAAAGCAGAAGTAGCTACACTTATATCAGACTATGTAGATTTCAAGACAAAAACTATAAGAAGAGACAAATAAGGTCAATATATAATGATAAAAAGATCAATTCATCAAGAGGAGATAAAAATTTAAAATGTATGTGCACTAAATATGGAGAACTCAGACATCTAAAGCAAATATTATTAGAGGTAAAGAGAGATACTGGCCCCAGTACAATAATAGCTAGACACTTCAACAAACCACTTTAAGCATTAAACAGATCTCCCAGACAGAAACTAAACAAAGAAATATTGGATTTAATCTGCCCTATAGAATAAATGAACCTAATAGATATTTACAAAATATTTCATTTAGCATTATAGAATACACATTCTCATTCTCTAAACAAGGATTATTCTCAAGGATGGATCATAAGTTAGGTCACAAAAATGTCTTTAAAAATTCCAAAATCAGTTGCAATAATATCAAGCATCTTCTCTGACCACAATGGAACAAAACTAGAAATCAATAACAAGAGGAATTTTGGAAAATATACAAATACATGGAAATTAAACCATATGGTTCAGAATGACTAGTGGATCATTGAAGGAATTAAGAAAAAGTTTGAAAAACATTTTGAAACAAATGATAATTGAAACAAAACATACTGAAATACATGGGTAACAGCAAAAGTAGTACTAAGATGTAAGTTTATAGCTATAAATGCCTACATCAAAAAAGAAGAAAAACTTTAAATAAACAACTTAACAATACCTCTTAAACAACTAGAAAACCGAGTAAACCAAAACCAAAATTAATAGAACAAAAGAAATAATAAAGATTAGAGCAGAAAGAAATGAAATTTAACTTAAAATAAGATTGTTTTAAAAGAGTCAGCATTTTGAAACATTAAACAAAATTGACAAACTTTTAGCCCAACTACCTAAGAAAAAAGTGACATTAATAAAATTAGAGATGAAATAGGAGACATTACAATTGATTTTTTAGAAATTCAAAGGATCATTAGTAGCTACTATTAGCAACTATATGTTAATAAACAGGAAAATCTAGAAAAAAAATTCCTAGACACATACAATCTACCAAATCTAAACCATGAGGAAATCCAAACAATAAACTGATCAATAACAAGAGATTAAATCCATAATGTAAAGTTTCTCAGTAAAGAAAGGTCAAGGACCTGGTGGCTTTACTGCTGAATTCTAGCAAACATTTTAAAAAGAATGGATACCAATGCTAGTAAAACTATTCTGAAGAATAGAGGAGGAGGTAATACTTTCAGACTCATTCTACAAGACCACCATAGCTCTGATACCAAAATCAGACAAAGACACATCAAAAAAGGAAACTACAGGCAAATATCTATGATGAACACTGATGAAAAAAATCCTAAACAAAATACTAGCAGACCAAATTCAACAATATATTTAAAAAATCATCCACCAATGGGCAAATGGGACTTATCTATGTGATGCAAAGATGGTTTAAAGATATGAAAATAAACAATGTGATACATTTTATAAACAGAATGAAAGGCAAACACTATATTATCCTTCCAGTTAATGCCAAGAAAGCATTTAATCAAATTTAATATCCGTTCAGGTTAAATACACTAAAAAAAAACTGGATATAGAAGTAACATACTTCAACACAATGAAATCCATATATGAAAGACCCACAGCTAGTATCCTACTGAAAGGGGAAAGACTGAGAGCATTTCATCTAGGATCTGGAGCATGCAAGGATGCCCACTGTCACCACTTTTATTCAACATAGCACTGGGAGTCCTACCTAGAACAATCAGACAAGAGAAAAAATAAATGTAATCCAGGTTGGAATGGAAAAAGTAAAATTATCTTCGTTTGTAGATGATATAATGTTATATTTAAAAAAACCTAAAGGCTCTCCCAAAAACTCTTAGAACTGATAAACAAATGCAATATAGTGGCAGATACAAAAACCAACACAAAAAAAAATCAGTAGCCTTTCTATATGCCAACAAGGAACAATCTGATAAAGAAATAAAAAACTAATACCATTTACAATAGCCAACATGAAATTAAATATCTAGGAGTTAAACAAAGAAGTAAAAGGTCTCTATAATAAAAACTGTAAATAATTGGTGCAGGAAATTGAGGAGGACACCAAAAAATGGAAAGATGTTTTATGTTCATGTACTGGAAGAACCAATATTGTTAAAATGTCCATACTACCAAAAACAATCTACAGATTCTATCCAATAGCTAAAACAATCCTAAAATTTACATGAAACCACAAAAAACACAGACTAGCCAAATTTATCTTCAGAAAGAAGAACAAAACTGGAGGAATCAGATTACCTGACTTCAAATTATACTACAGAGCTATAGTAACTTATATAGCATTGTGTCGGCATAAAAAATAAACACATAGACCAATGGAACAGAATAGAAAACCCAGAAACAAATCACCACACCTACAGTAAACTCATTTTTGACAAAGGTACCTAAAGCATACACTGGAAGAAAGATCGTCTCTTCAATTAATGGTGCTGGAAAAACTGTATATCCATATGCAGAAGAAAAAAACTAGACACTTATCTCTTGCTGTATACAAAAATCAAATCTAAATGGATTAAAGACTTAAGTCTGAGATCTCAACTATGAAAATACTACATGAAAACCTTGGGGAAAATCTCCAGGACATTGGTCTGGGCAAAAATTTCTTGAGCATACCCAACAAACTTAGGCACCCAAAGAAAAAAATAAACAAATGTGATCACATCAAGTTAACAAGCTTCTGCACAACAAAGGAAACAACAAAACAAAGAGACAAAACCACAGAATGTGATAAAATATTTTCAACCTACCCACCGGACAAGGGAATAATAACCAGAATATTTAAAGAGCTCAAACAACTCTCAAGGAAAAAAAATCTAATAGTCCAATTTAAAAATGGGCAAAAGATTTGAGTAGACATTTCTCAAAAGAAGACATGCAAATGGCAATCAGGTATATAAAAAGGTGCTCAATTTCATTGATCATCATAGAAATGGAAATTAAAACTACAATGAGATATCATTTCACGCCAGTTATAAAAGATTATATGCAGAAGACAGAGAATAACAAATGCTGGTGAGAATGTGGAGAAAAGGAAACTCTAGTAAACTGCTGGTAGAAATGTAAACTGTTGGTGTGGTGAACAGTTAGACAGTTCCTCCAAAAAAGATTTTTTTAAAAAAAGACCTACTATATGATCCAGCAATCTCATCTCTGGATATATACCCAAAAGAAAGGAAATGAGTATATCAAAGAGATATTTGCACTCCCATGTTTGTTGCAGCATAGGTGGCAATAGCCAAGATGAATGGATAAAGAAACTGTGACCGTTATACACAATAGAGTACTATTAAGCCATAGAAAACAATGAGATTCAATCATTTGAAACAACATGCATGGAACTGAAGGTCATATTCTATGTGAAATAAGCCTGGCACATAAAACAAACATTGCATAATCTCACTTATTTTGAGGATCTAAAACTTAAAATAATTCAACCAATTGAGACAGAGAGTAGAAGGATGATTACGAGAGGCTGAGAAAGGTAGTTAGAGGTTGAAGGGGAGGTTAGGATGGTTAATGGGTTAAAAAATACAGTGAATGAATAAGACCTAGTATTTGATATCATGACAGGGTGACTGTTGTCAATAACAATGTAATTGTATATTTTAAAATATCTAAAAGAATAGAATTGGATTGTTGTAACCCAAAGAATAAATGTTTGAGGGGATGGATATCCCACCTTTCATTATGTAATTATTATGTATTGTGTGCCTGTATCAAAACATCTCATGTAACTTATAAATATATACATCTACTATGTACCCAAAAAAATTAAAAATATAGAAGAAAAAATGAAATGAATTTATACAACAACTAAATAACAATTAACATGAAAGGAACAAAACCTCACATATTGATATTAACCTTGAACATGAATGAATTAAATGATCTATTTAAAATATACAGATCTGCAGAAAAAAATTTTAAAATGACCCAACTATATGCTGCTTACAAAAAACTCACCTTTTCTGTAAAGACACTTAGAGACTAAAACGAAAAAAGTGGAAAAATATATTTCATATAGACAAAACCCAAAAGTGAGAAGCAGCTATACTCATATCAGATTAAAAATATTTATTTCAATAAACCACAGTAAATATAAGACAAAGAGTCAGGTATGGTGGCTCATGCCTATAATTCCAGCACATTGGGAGGCTGAAGTGGATGGATTGCTTAAGCTCAGGACTTCAAGACCAACCTGGACAATATGGTTAAGCCTCATCTCTACAAAAAAATACAAGGATCTGAAGAATTAATACCATTAAAGAGACGATACTGCACAAAGCGTTCTACAGATTTAATGCCATCTCTATTCAAAAAATATTGCCGTTTTCACAGAATTTGAATAAGTAATCCTAAAATCGATATGGAGCCAAAAAGAAAAAAAAAGAGCCTGAATAGCCAAAGCAATTGTTTTTTTAACTTTTACATTCAGGGCTACATGTGCAAATTTGTTATATAAGTAGACTTGTGTCATGGGGGTTTGTTGCACAGATTATTTTATCATGCAGGTATTAAGCCTCGTACTCATTAGTTATTTTTCCTTGTCTTCTCCCTCCTCCTACTTTCCACCTTCCAAGAGGCCCGAATGTCTGTTGTTCCCCTCTATGCGTCTCTGCGTTCTCATCATTTAGTTCCAGCACAGCAATCTTTAACCCCCAAAACAAAGCTAGATTATCACCTTAGTTGATCTTAAATTATGGGGTTATAATAACCAAAAGAACATGATATCAGTATAAAAATAGACACAAAATGTAATGAAACAGAACAGAGAACCCAGAAGTAAACACATATACCTATAGCCAAATGATCTTTGACAAAAGTGACAAAAATATACACCAGGAAAAAGACACCCTTTTCAATAAATAATACTGGAAGAATTAGACCACCAAGGCTGGGTGTGGTGGCTCACACCTGTAATCCCAGCACTTCGAGAGGCTGAAGTGGACAGGTCACCCAATGTCAGAGATTTGAGACCAGCCTGACCAACATGGCAAAACCCTGTCTCTACTAATATATATATATATATATATATATATATATATATATATATATAGTGTGTGTGTATATATATATATATATATATATATATATATTTTGTATATATATATATACACACACACACACCAAGGCCCGTCACGGTGGCTCATGCCTTTAATCCCAGCATTTTGGGAGGCTGAGGCAGGTGGATCACCTGAAGTCAGGAGTTTGAGACCAGCCTGGCTAACATGGTGAAATCCTGTCTCTACTAAAAATACAAAAAATTAGCTGGGCATGGTAGCGGGTGACTGTAATTCCAGCTACTCGGGAGACTGAGGCATGAGAATCACTTGAACCTAGAAGGCGGAGGTTGCAGTGAGCTGAGATTGTGCCACTGCACTCCAGTCTGGGTGACAGAGCAAGACACTGTCTCAAATTTTAAAAATATATAGAAAGATTACCATACACATAAGAATAAAACTAGATCTCTATCTCTCACGATATACAAAAATAAACTCAAGATGGATGAAATAATTAAATGTAATAGTATAAATTGTAAAAATACTAGAAAAAAAACTAGATAAAAACTCCTCTTGACATTGATCTAGGCAAATAATTCATGACAAAGTGCTCAAAAGCAGACAATGAAAACAAAATAGGAAAAATGAGACTTAATTAAACCAAAAAGCTTCTACACAGCACATGAAATAATCAACTCACTGTACAGACCACCTGCAAAATGGGAGAAAATATTTGCAAACTATGCAACTGAAAGGAATACTATTCAGGATATACAATGAACTAAAAAAACTCAACAACAAAACAGAAGGGGAGGAATAAACGTGGCAAAATAGAAGGTTTCACTGATTATCCCTTCTACAAGCACACCAATTTGAAAACTATCTACATAAAAAAGCACCATCATTAGAACTAAAAATAAGATAAGCACTCACAAAGTCTAATTTTAACTTTTTATCACTACAAGAGGCACTGAAGAGGTAGGAAAAACAGTCTTAAATGGCCAATGCCACTCCTCCCCCATCCCTAGACATTGGCAATATGGTACAGAGAGTATTTCTGCGTACTGTGGAGAGAGGAAGTGCAGCAGTTGTGAAGTATGGGACTCAGTGGTGCCCTATTATAGCAGAAAATAAAACCAGACCAAACTCAGCTGACACCCAGCCATGCATAGAGCATACAAACCAGCCCTAGATGGAGATGAGGACCTTCGGTGAAACTCTCAGACTGAGACTCAGCACATTCCCAGCTTTGATGGCTACAAGGTGAGACTTCTTTTGATTGAGAAAAGTAGAGGAAAAATTAAAAGAAACTTTGTTTTCAACTTTAGGTACCAGCTCAGCCAGTTTTTACAGTACCCAATTCCAGGGCTTAGCTCTTGGACAGCATTTCTGGACTATGTCTGGGCCACAGAAGAGCCCACTGCTCTGAAAGGTGAGTCCAAGGCCAAGCAGCATTCACCACAAGCTGACAGAAGAGCTCCTGGGGCTTAAGAGAACAACAGAGGTAGTTTGGCAATACTACTCCTGGGACTGTGGTGGCAATGGCCATGGGGTGAAGCTACTCTGTCTTTGACAAGGGGTGGGAAGAGTGGGCAGGTCTGCATCTTGTGGTTTGAGTGCCACTTCAGCGGTGGTAAAATAGCAAAATGGGTAGATATTTAAAGTTTTTGACTCTAGTCTCTGAAGGGAGAGGTTACAGCAAGACTTGGGTGACACTCAGTGCTTCATTGGTTTTAGGCCTGACTCAGAGCAGTCCTAGCAGTAGGGGCCTCAAGGATGTTCGTGTCATTTAACGTCAGCTCTAGGGAGCTCAGAACAGAGAGAAACTCTCTTTATTTAGGAGATAATAAAAGAAGAGAGCATGAATCTCTGTCTGGTAATGAAGAGAATTCTCCCAAATTTTGTCCAAGGCCATTCAGGCAGTACCTATACAAGTCTACAAGAACCACAGTACTGGGCTTGGAGGTTCCTGTAAAACAGATAAAGTTTAGATTACAACACCAAAGTCCTTTCAAATATCTAGAAAGCCTTCCCAAGAAGAAAAGATACAAACAAGACCAGACCAAGATGACTACAATAAATACCTGATTATTCAATGCCCAGACATAGATGAACATCTACAAGTATCATGACTGTCCAAGAAAACATGACTTCACCAAATTAACTAAATAAGGTGCCAGGGAACAATTCTGGAGAAACAGATATGTAACCTTTCAGACAGAGTATTAAAAATAGTTGTTCTGAAAAAGCTCAAAAAATTCAAGAAAACAAAGAGAAGGAATTCATAATTCTATCAGAATAATTTAACAAAAAGATTGAAATAATCAATAAGAACTAAAGAGAAATCTTGGAGCTGAAAAATGCAATTGGCATACTAAAGAATATATCAAAGTCTTTTGGAGCAAATTGATTAAGCAGAAGACTTTAAGCTCAATTAGTAAGCTTAAAGATAGGCTATTTGAAAAACCACACTCAGAGGAGACAAACAAAACAAAACAAAACAAAACAAAAAAACAATGAAGTATGCCTACAGGATCTAGAAAATGGCCTAAAAAGTGCAAATCTAAGAGTTATTGGCCTTAAAGAGGAAGTAGAGGAAGAGATGGGAGGTAGAAACTTTATTCAAAGAAATAACAGAAAACATAGCTACAGAGAGCTCATTTTTGACAAAGCTGCCAAGAATACATTGGAGAAAAGACAGTCTCTTCAGTAAATGGTGCTGGGGAAATTGAATGTCCATGTGCAAAAGGATGAAACTACACCTCTATCTCCCACATATATAAAATTCAAATTGAAATAAATGAAAAACTTAAATCTGAGACCTCACACTATGAAACTACTACAACAAAACATTAGGGAAAATCTCCAGGACATTGTTCTGGGGAAAAAATTTCTTGAGCAATACTTGACAAGCACAGACAACAAAAGCAAAAATGGACAAATGGGTTTATATCAAGTAAGTAAAGAGACAACCCACAGAATTAATTTGCAAACTATTTTTCTGTCAAGGGATGGATAAACAGGATATATAAGGAGCTCAAACAACTCTGTGGGGAAAAAAAATCTAGTAATCTAATCAAAAAATGGGCAAAAGATCTGAATAGACATTTCTCAAAAGAAGACATACAAATGGCAAGCAGACATGAAGAGATGCTCAGCATCTTTCATTATCAGGGAAATGCAAATTTTAAAACTACAATAAGACAGCATCTAACCCCAGTTAAAATGGCTTATATCAAAAAAAGGCAAAACAATTGCTGGTGAGGTTGTGGAGAAAAGAGAGCACTTTTACACTGTTGGTGAGAATGTAATTTAGTATAATCACTCTGGAGAACAGTTTGGAGGTTCCTCAGAAAACTAAAAATAGAGCTACCATATGATCCAGCACTCCCACTGCTGAGAATATACCCAAAAAAAAGAAAATGAGTATATTAAAGAGATATCTGCACTTCTATGTTGGTTGCAGCACTGTTCACAGTAGCCATGATTTAGAAGCAAACTAAGTGTCCAACAGATGAATGGATAAAGAACATGTGGTACTTATACTCAGTGGAATATTATTCAGTCATGAAAAAGAATGAAATCCTGTCATTTGCATGAATGGCAATAGAGTTCATTATGATAAATGAAATAAGCCTGGCACAGAAAGACTAACATCTCTTGTTTTCAATTATTTCTGGGATCTAAAAATTAAAACAGTTGAATTAATGGACATACAGAGTAGGAAGATGGTTACCAGAGTCTAGGAAGGGTAACTGGGGGTTGGGAGGGAGTTGGAGATGATTAATGGTTATGAAAAAAAAGTAGTTTAAAAGAATGAATGGGACCTAGTATTTGAGAGCACAACAGGGTGACTGTAGTTAATAGTAAATTAGTTGTATATTTTAAAATAACTAAAAGAGAGAAATCGGATTGTTTGTAACACAAAGAAGGGGCGAATACCTCATTCCCCATGATGTAATATTTCACATTGCATGCCTGTATCAAAACATCTCATGTAACTCATATATACATATATACATATACAGGTATATATATACACCTACTATGTACTCATGAAAATTAAAAATTAAAAAAATTATGTAAAAATATTTTATACAAATAGTTACTATAAGAGAGTGGGAGTGGCTATATAGTAATATAGAAGAGGATGGATTTCCATATAACAACTATTATAAGAGACAAAGAAAGACATCACATAACGATAAAAGAGTTAATTCACCGAGATATGATGATTATAAACATATGACAACCAAACATCAGACCTCCTGAAAGTATGAAGTACACATTGACAAAATTGATGGGAGAAGTAAACAATTCTACAATGATCCTAGGAGACTAAAATCCTACTTTCAATTATGGATAGAACAACAGACACAAAATCAATTATGCAATAAAGACTGTGAACAGCACTGCAGGCCCATTGGACCTACACAGAACACTCCATGCAACAAAAGCTGAATATACATTTTTGTCAAATGAAAGTGGAACATTCTCCAGGATTGACCATGTTTAGTTCACAAACCAAGTCTTAATAAATTTAAAAGCCTGAAATTATATAAAGTATCTATTCTAATAAGAAATGGAAATAGAAAAGAATAAAGAAGGAACACTGTAAAATTCACAAATATGTGAAAATTCAACAACACAGTCTTAAACAACCATGGATTAAAGGGGAAATCACAAGAGAAAGTAGAAAATATCCTGAGACAAATAACAATTTAAACACACAACATACAAAAACATATGGAATACAGTAAAAGGAGGGCTAAAATGATATCTATAAGTCTAAATAATTACACTGATAAAAATATCAAATCAACAATTCAACTTTACATCATCAGGAATTAGGAAAAGAAGAAAAAATTGACTCAAAAATAGCAGAAGGAAAAAATAAAGATAAGAGCAGAGAAAAATAAAACAGAAGAACAATACAGAAAATCAATGAGTGAAGAATAGATTCTTTGGAATAATAATCAAAATTGACAAACCTTTTCTAGATTTATTGAAAATGAAAGAGAGAAGACTCAAGTGAGTCAAATCAGAAATGAAAGTGGGAACATCACTATGGATTTGACAGAAATAACAAGAATTATGAAAAATATTATAAATAATTTCATACCAAAAATTAGATAATATAGATGGAATGAGAAAAATTCTAGAAATACAGCACAAAGACCAAATCATGAAAACCTCTCAGCAAAGAAATAACCAAGACCAGATGACTTCACTAGTGAGTTCTGTTAATCATTTTAAAAAGAATTAACACCTGTCCTTCTCAAAATTTTGCAAAACATTGAAGAGCAGTGTATTAGTCTATTTTGTGTGTCTGTAGAGGAGTATCTGAGGCTGGGTAATTGATAAAGAAAGAAGGTTTATTTTGGCTCACAGACTGTGAAAGAAGCATAGTGCCAGTATTTGCTTCTGGTGAGGACCCCAAGAACCTTATAATCATGGTGGAAGAGGAAGGAGGAGCAGACATGTCACATGGTGAGAGGAGTAAGAGAGAAGGGAGGAGTTGCCAAGCTCTTTAAACAGCTTCCACATAAACTAAGAGAGTGAGAAATCACTCACTACCACAAGGAGGGCACCAAGCCATCCATGAAGGATCCACCCCCTTGACCAAAACACCTCAAATCAGGCCCTACATGCAACATTGGGGATTACATCTCAACATGAGATTTGGAGGGGGCAAATATCTAAATTGTATTAAGGAAGGAACACTTTTTAACTCATTCTATGCAGCCAGCATTACAATAAGGTTATACAATGACACTACAGGGAAAAACACCTACAAACTAATATCCCTTATCAGTATGGATTAAAAAATTCTCATCAAAATACTGACAAAATGCATCCAAAAGCTCATTAATAGAATTATACACCATGACCAAATGGGATATTTTTTGGAAATATAGGATGTTTCAACACATGAAAGGAAAACAATATAATATAAGACAATAACAGAAAGAAGGAAAGATGCCCACATTATCATTTCAATAGGTGCAGAAAAAGCATTTGATAAAATTCAAGCTCTCTTCATGATTAAAACAAAACAAAACAAAACAAAACAGTCAATGAACTAGAAATAGAAGGACACTACTTCAGTGTAGTGAAGGACATAAGTTAAAAGCCCACAGCTAAAGTCATACTCAATGGTCAAAGACTGAAAGCTCCTCCTCTAAGATAAGGAATAAGTCAAGGATGGCTGCTCTCACTACTTCTATTCCTTATGATACTGAAAGTCCTAGCTAGAGCAATTAGACAAGAAAAAAATAAAAGCCATTCAAATTGGAAAGGAATAAGTAAAATGATCCCAATTTTCAGATAATATGATTTTTCCCACTTTTATTTTAGAATCAGGAAGTGCAAAAGTATATATCAGTATACCTTGTTATAAAGGTATACTGCATTATGATGAGGTTTAGAGTACTAATGAATCTGTCACCCAGGTATTGAGCATAGTACCCAAGAGGTCATTTTCTAATTCTCTCCCCTCTCCGCCCGCTGGGTATCTACATGCAAAAGAATGAAACTGAACCCCAGTTATCCCAGCACCATTTATTGAATAGGGAGTCCTTTCCCCATTGCTTATTATTTATAGACGTTCTCAAAGATCAGATGATTGTAAATGTGTAGCTTTATTTCTGGGTTCTCAATTCTGTTCCATTCTCTGTGTATCTGCTTTAGCACCAGTACCATGCTGTTTTGGTACTGCAGCCTTGTAGTACAGTTTGAAGTTAGATAATGGGATGACTTTGGCTTTGTACTTTTTGCTTAAAATTGCTTTGGCTATAGGGATCTTTTTTTAAAAATCCATGTGAATTTTAGTATAGTTTTTCCTAATTCTGTAAAAAAAAAAAACGTTGGTAGTTTGATGGGAATAGCATTGAATCTGTAAATTTATTTGGCTGTATAGCCATTTTAATAATATTGATTCTTCCTATCTGTGAGCATGCAATGTTTTACCATTTATTTGTGTCATCCCTGATTTCTTTCAGCAGTGTTTTGCAGTTTTCCTTGTAGAAATCTTTTACCTCCTTGTTTAGCTGTATTCCTAGGTAATTTTTGTGGCTGTTGTAAATGGGATTGCAGTTTTATCTCTCAGCTTGAATGCTATTAGCATATAGAAATGCTAAATTTTTATACATTAATTTTGTAACCTGAAACTTTACTGAAGTCATTTATCAGTTCTAAGAGCGTTTTGTCAGGGTGTTCAGAATTTTCTGGGTATAAAATCACATTGTCAGTAATGAGAGGTAGTTTGACTTCTAATTTTCCCATTTTGACACCTTTTATGTATTTCTCTTGCCTTATGGCTCCTGCTAAGCCTTTCAGTACTATTTGAAAAGGAGTGGTGAGAGTGGGCATTGTTGTCTCTTTCCAGTTCTCAAGAGAAATGGTTCCAGGTTTTGTCCTTTCAGTATGATGTTGCCTGTGGGTTTGTCATGGATGGCTCTTTTTATTTTGTAGTACAGTCCTTCAATGCATAGTTTCTTGAGAGTTTTTAACATGCACGGATGTTGGATTTTATTGAACGCTTTTGCTGCATCTATTGAGATGAGCATATGGTTTTTGTTTTAATTGTTTATTTGTGAATCACATTTGTTGATTTGCATATGTTGAACTAACCTTGCTTTCCATGAATAAAGACTATTCGACCATAGTGAATTAAATTTTGATGAGTTCCTAGATTCAGTTTGCAAGTATTTTGTTCAGGATTTTTGCATCTATGTTCATCAACAATATTGGCCTGAAGTTTTTGTTGTTCTTCTTGTTGTTGTGTCTCTGCCAAACTTTGCTAACACTTTTTTGGAATAGTTTTAGTATAATTGGCACCAGCTCTTATTTGTATGTCTGGTAGAATTTCACTGTGAGTCCCTCTGACTCAGGGCTTTTTTGGTTAGTTGGCTGGGTTTTTTTAATTTTTAACTGATTTCATTTTGGAACTCATTACTGGTCTGTTGAGCAATTCAGTTTCTTCCTGGTTCTACCTTGGGAAGTTGCGTGCTTCCAGGAGATTATCCATTTCTTCTAAATTTTCTGAATTGTGTGCATAGTGCTGTTCATATAGCTGATTTTTTTTTTCAGATGGCGTATCACCCTGTCACCCATGCTGGAGTGCAGTGGCACGATCTTGGCTTACTGAAACCTCCATCTCCTGGGTTCAAGTGATTCTCCTGCCTCAGCCTTTTGAGTAGTTGTGACTACAAGCATGTGCCACCATGCCCAGCTATTTTTTTTTTTTTTTGTATTTTTAATAGAGGCAGGTTTTCACCATGTTGGCCAGGCAGGTCTTGAACTCCAGACCTCAAGGGATCTGCCTGCACTGGCCTCCCAAAGTGCTGAAATTATAGGCATAAGTCATTGTGCCCTGTCAGTCCCTGATGAATTTTTGTATTTCTGTGGGATCAGTTATAATGTATTGTCATTTCTGATTGTGCTTATTTGAATCTTCTATTTTCTTTGTTAATCTAGTTAGCTGCCTATCACTCCACTTCATTATTTTGAAGAATGAACTTTTTGTTTCATTTCTCTTATTTATGGATTTTTGCATCTCAGTTTTACCAAGTTCTGCTGATTTGGGTTATTTATTTTCTTCTTCCAGCTTTGAGGTTGGTTTGTTCTTCCTTTTTGCTTTCTCTAGCTATGATGTTAGAGTTTTCATTTTAAATATTTTTAAAGTGTTGATGCATAATAGGTGTTTAGCACTATAAATGTTCCTCCCCGCATTATTTTAATTGGATCCCAAAGATCTTGGTATGTTTTGTCTCCATTTTTATTAATTTCAAGGATTTTTTTTTAATTTCTGCTCTAATTTCATTGTTTATCCAAAAGTCATTCAGGAGCATGTCCTTTAACTTTAATGTAATTGTGTTGTTTTGTGAGATCTTTTTGATACTGATTTTTATTTCACCATTCTGACAGTATGCTTGGTATGATTTTGATTTTTTTAATTTATTGAGACTTAATTTATGGCTGAGAATGTGGTCAATCTTAGAGTAGGGTCTGTGTGCAGATAAGAATAATGTATGTTCTGTTGGTGTTAGTTGGAGGAGATAAACCAGGGATGAAAACTGTTAGAATTAATAAATGGACTACATTTTTGTGTCTCCCTCTACCCCTACAAATCGTATTTGAGGCCCTAACTGCCAGTGTGGCTATATTTGGAGTAAGAAAGTAATTAAAGTTAAATGAGTTCAAAAATTGGGGCTCCGATCTGATAGAATTAGTGTCCTTATAAGAAGAGACACTGGAGAGCTCACTCTTCCTGCATAATCACTGAGGAAAGGCCATGTGATGATATAATGAGAAGGCAGCTGTTTTCAAGCCAGAAAGAGAGGCCTCAGGAGAAACCAAATCAACTGGAATTTTTTCTTGCAATTGGAACCTCCAGAACTATGAGAAAAGAAATTTCTGTTATGTAAGCCACCCAAACTGCAGTATTTTGTTATGGAAACCTGACCTTATTAATGCAAACAAATTCAGCACATTTGCAGAATACAATACAAAATGCCAAAACCCATTATGTTTCTATACACCAACAATGAAAAATCCGACAAGGAAATAAATGAAACAATTATATTTACAATAGTATCAAATTAATAAAATATCTAGGTGTCCGCTTAAACAATATGCTTAAGAGGTCAGTGCTACAGAAAATGATGTGTATGTTCAATGCAATTCCTATCAAAGTCCCAAAAAAAATTGTGTAGGAATGGAAAAATCCATCCTAAAATTCCTATGGAATCTAAATAGACATCAAATAGCCAACATAATCTTGAGAATCAATATAGCTAGAATTTTCACATTATCTGAATTCCAAAGTTATTACAAAGCTACAGTGATTGAACTAGCGTGGTGCTGGCATAAAAATAGTCACATCAACTAGTGGAATAGAATAGAGAAAATATGATTGGCAATAGCTAAACTAGATAGTACCTCTGTGAGAAAGGGAGAAGGTATTATCTCCAAATGAAAGGTCAGTTTTAGCTTTCACTTACCCCCTCACTGGGCACCACTGGACAATGAAAATTGTCACAACTGTATGTGGCAGACCTCTCAGAGGATCAAGGAACCATCTACCTCTGGATTTCTTGTTATATAAGAAAAATTAAATCCCTAATAATTACCACTTTTTGGAGTTTTCTATTATTCATGGGTAAATTCAGTTCTTAACTGATACAACTATGGAAAGGGTTCTTTGAGGAGGGACATCATTGCCACGGCAAAAAAGAGTCCATATCTTTTTCTATGCACTTGGAAGAATGGATTTTCCTGAGAAATGTGAAAATTGGAGGAAGTAATTTTTAGGCCTAGTTGTTGAAAAAGTAAAATAAGATATTTATTTCTTAGGAATTTACATCTCTCTAGGATGCCTAGCAAATTAAAAAAAAAAACAATATTTGTGGAGTTATGAGCTCTGATAATGGGTCCAACAGATATTTGAAACTAGGCATGAAGACTGAGAGTTTGCACAGGGCAAAAATTTGTGTTCCTCTTATCCTACCAATCCTTCCTGGCACATGGCTTGACATACACAAACCAGAGAATATACACAGGTTGTAACTTATACACACTGGTTGTAGCTTTTCTATGCTTTACATCCTGCACCTCTCTCCTGCTCTCCCAACATCCATCACCTAGAAAGAAGTCCAAGTTCCTGGTACAGACTGGATCATGGAGCCCTGAGAGTTTATTAATTATTAAGAACAATTTCCTACAGACTGTCCCAAAGGGAGTAGAATAAGTCAAGATGAGGATGAGGGTTGGGTTGATTCAAAAGTCAATATTCCAAATAAGCTAAAATCAAAGCAAACCGCTATCTCAAACCATTTATCCCAAGGGGCCGGTCCAAGTCAACAAATATATAGACCATGTGCTGTCACTCACAACCCCCCAGCCCTCATTTATGTCTTCTCCCTCTTTTTGATGGGATTGTTTGGTTTTTATCTTGTAAATTTGTTTAAGTTATTTGTAGATTCTGGATATTAGACCTTTGACAGATGGATAGATTGCAAAAATTTTCTCCCATTCGCTAGGTTGTCTGTTCACTCTGATGATAGTTTCTTTTGCTGTGAAGAAGCTCAAGTTTAATTAGATCCCATTTGTTAATTTTGGCTTTTGTTTTCATTGCTTTTGGGGGAGAATAGGTGAAATTTAATGACTGATTAGATACTGAGAAAGAGGGTATCGAGGGGAGAAGAAGTTAGAAATTCTGCCCAGATTTCTGATTTGGACAACTTGATAGAAATGTGTTTTACACAAAAATCAATGATCATCTATTGAAAATTAACTTCTTATATGTGACTGATGAGTTAACTAGACATGTGGTGATTTGTAAACAGACAGATTCAACATGCTAGAGGCAACAAGATGGGGTGAAGAGACATGGAACTAGGAGTCAGGGAACAAGGATAATTTCCCAGCTATGCCACACATGTTCTAGTTGCCCTTGGGACAGATCCTGACACCTCCTAGGGCCTCCCTTTCTCTCTTGTAAATAAAAATGTCCACTGAAAGAAAAAAGATAAAAGCAAAAGGATTAAAAATGAAGTGCTGAAGTAAAGCCTGCAGAAATCCACTGAGCCAAAGAGAATAGATGTAAGGGCCTTGTGGAAAGTAACTGAGGCTTAGAGATGGAAAAGGTGGAAGCTGTTAAGGTTTGCTGGCCCAGTCTAGATAGGAGTCCCTCAACAGTGCCATTTCACAAGAACATTCTGAAGTCTAGGTCCTTGGAGATTGCAGCACTGGGAAATCAAGTAAGGAAGCTGTGATATTGGGGATATAGAGAGAAGCAAGGAAGCACAAGAAGAGAATTACAGGTTTCTAGCCTATGTCTGGCTCACCTTCTGAAAATTAAGGCATCCCATCCCTGCCTCTAGCCTGTCTTCACTGGATTCTGACCCATGCCAAAATTTTCCCTTATTTCCTCAAACTTCTCTGAACCAAACCATGCTCTCTTAGACCCTTGCTGCAAGATTGTTTTATATATTTTTTTCTTTCTTCCAGTTTCTTTGGGGTTTATTGATGTTGATTTCCCACTGTGTTTTCAAGCTCGAAGGCTAACTCTGCAAAATAGGATCTGCTCATCGTTTGGAGAGGGATACTTCCCCAAAGAGACTTTAGTTCTCATGGCTAACCTTGGAACAACCCTTTTTTATGAGACCACAGTTATTTGGAGGCCCCCAAGAAGTATCCAAGTTTTTTTCAGTGTCAAAGAAGCTCCCTAAAGGCAGAACACTACTTTTTTTTTATGCTACAAACCATCCTTCACAGATGAGTAACACTTGGTTCCAAGATTAGGTACATGTTTTTGTTCTACTTCCCTAGGGTGAACATCCTACCCTCCTGGAGCAATTTTTGTCCATTTGCCTAAATTGGCTCATTTGTTGTCCTCTTTTGTTGTTTCAGAGTCTGAAGTTTATAATCAGGTACATCGTTGTCTTCACTGCATTTCTCAAGACATCTTGAACCCTAGTTTAAAAAATTGTCCTGGTCTTGGGCTCTACCTGCTCAAAATTTCAGAGCCGGATATGTATGTTAATCCCTCTGCAATAATAATAACACATGTGTAAACAGAGCAGTAAATCTCATAAAGCATGCCTGCCTACGATTTATTTTAATCCTGCCCTGTGAAATAATAGGTGGATCAGATGTTATTATCCTCATTTTCGAAAGGAAAAAACTGTGCTCCAGAGAGGGGTTGTGACTTGTGTAAGGGCACATTGATGGACTACGTAATTCTTAGTCTAATGTTCTTTTGCTCTGCAATGGGCCTCTGGATAAGAGTAGCTTATATCCACAGTGGGATCAGTCTTCTCCTGGCAAGTCCTTTTTTCCAGGGCCAAGGAGCTGGCAGCCTTAGAGTCCATCTGGTCTTCAGTGGGTGAAGCTTTCAGTGATTGGCGGTAAGCCGTACCCCACAGTCCACTCCATTAGGAATGTCCTGTTTGAACTGCTGGAGGCACGGAAAGCACTGGGATATGTAAGTATGCAGCGGAAATCTGCTTTGCATTTGCACTTTGCAGACTACAAACCACAAAGCACTGGTTTGTGGATCAAGAAGCCTGAGAATGTTTCAGCAAGCTTACAATCCAAGGAAAGGGCAGAATTTCCAGTGCCGGATTATTGGAAGAAAGGGAAGAGTCATTTAAAAGAGAAACAAAAGAGATGGAAGCAAGTGGGAAGGTTGAAACCCATTTTGTACCATTTGTTAGATAAAGGAACACTGAGACTCAGAAAGATAATAGGATCTAGCTGAGGTTCTACTACCAATGCCTGACAGTGGAAAGATTCAAATTCACTTTGTGCGCTCCCAGAACTGGTACACTCTCCACTGTATCACATTACCATGCTAGGTGCCCTCAAAGGAAGGTTTCCTCGTCTGGTTCACTTTCTTTCTTCCTTTCAGTCAAGGTCTACACAGTTCAGCTTTCACATCTCCAAGAAAGACATGGTGAGGGTGAGGCAGAGCACAGTGGTAAAATGACTTTGGTTTGCCTGCATGTATATTGAGAGAAGATGAGGGATCCTTCTTCCAGCATGCTCAGAAGGGAAGCAGTTTCTGCTGGCTTTCAGCTGGCTTGCTTTATATTACTTTTAAATTATTTAATACTTTATAGTAGATGATTGATAACACACCTGACTCAGATGCCCATAGGAGGATTTTTCCAATAACTTGGCTTTCTAATAAAGAACAGTCTAGCCTTGGCAAGTTCATTACTTGAAACCTAAGCTAGAGAGCCTCATAACTGTTTTCAGCTAAACATCTGGAGGAGAGTGTTCTGTCTGGGTTTAGACCTTGAGTGGACCTCCCATTTGCTTGGGTGGTTATTGAAGTCTCTGTTGCCTCTGAGTAGGATAAGATGTTCATTCTTCAAGTGCAGGGCTATGGTAAAGATTAAGGTGAGTTCATATTGGATGTGCAATGTGATATAAATCTCTAGCCTGTTCCTTTGAACTAGTGAGCATAGACATACCAGGTGGCTTCTGTCTTCTTTCGAATAAGTTTATACTTAGTTGTTTGACTAAACATGGTAGTAAGAAAGATTAGTGGGCTAGAAGTCAAAACATCAAAATTCTAATCTTAGCCAAGTCTCTTCTTTCTTGGCCTTGGTTTCCACATTATAACATGAAGAGGTGAATTAACTGGTATTTAGGGGCCTTTCTATTTCTCACAGACTTATTTGGACACCCACTGTATCCTTCTAAAGATTTAAGTATTTTTTAAACACTACATTTTTTTAAAACTACAGAGCATTACATGTTCACTGTAGAGTAACAAGAAAATTGAAACAACAAAATAAAAATAAAATGAAATAATTCAATTTCTAGGGATAACTATGTTAAAATTCGCCTATCTGTTCTTCTGAACATTTTATGTGCATTTATTTACAGTTATATATTGTGTTTGAGTTTTTATTTCAAAAAATGTAATCATATTATACATGCTATTTTTTAACTTGCTTGTTTCGTTTTATAAAAGAACATAAATACTGTGCAAAGGTGGAAAATATTTGCCACTTTCTTCATGCCGTTGGTTTAACACACAAGAAGATATCTTTCATCGCTTTTTTCACAATCTCACTAATTCCATATTTTCTCCTTCCCGTGAGAGGAATTGTTAATTCAGAGAAACATAAGGCACCATATATACTGGTGTATAAGTTTGTTATACTTAAAAAACAGGATCTCTCTTTTCACTTTTACTTCACTACCTACACCTAGGCACTTATGTCTTTTCTCTACATCTAAAAAACCCTCTAAATTTGCATGTACATACTCTACATTAAAAAAATAAAACTCTCAAAACTCAACAGTAAAATGTTGACTTCTAGCATAACAGTGGGAGGAAATTCGCTGACCACTTAAACTGGTGAAAATTATTATTTTTTTAAAACATGTAAAAATTTAGGAAATGGTCCAAAGGACAAAGAGCAAATGGAGAAACATCTATTTTATACAATCTACAAAAATTTAGTTAAAAAAGGGAAGGGCAGTGGTATTTAAACCAAGACTGCTTTCTCCCATCCTGCTTCCAGCTTAGCAAGGTGAAGACTCAACTCTGAACTACAGCAGTCAAGAACACAGGACTTCTTCTTTCCACAGCTCCCAGTAGGAAGCCTTTCTACCCAGGAAGAGCAGGATTTCAGCATTTCTCACATTGCCCCCCAGATGCTACAACCAGTAGATGTTATAGTGAAAGGAATTGAGAGGAGAATCATAGATCTAATAAAGATACAGCCTAAACTATAGATTGAGCTTTGAGGAGAGAACTAAGGGATAAGATAGCTGAGAGGCACTTTACTGAGATCAGAACAAATAGGAAACACTGATGACGGTTCCATAAAATGAGCCAAAGTGTGATTAGATTCATTTGTAGAGTATTTTTATAACGCAGGCATTGTTGTAAATAAATGATGGAGCAACAGGGCAGCAATTAGTGGAGCATAACAGTTGGTTATGTTCAGAGAAGAGTGGAAGAGAGCCCTACCACCTTCAAGTGGCTGCGTCATACCCAAACATGCATCTTTCTGAGAATCAACATCAGAGAAAACTCCCTGTGGAGGATTCATGAAAAGTAGAATTCACGAAAATAACTCAACCAGTCACTAAATAAATAAACAAGTAAATAATAAGAACAAGCCCAAGGAGTGGGTGTACCAGCATCAAAAATGCTACAATATATTATCTAAGATATCTAGTTCTCCCCAGAAAATTACAACAAAAGCAAAGAAACAGAAAAGTATGACCCACGCAGCAGAAAAAAACAAGCAGAGCCTGTAAGAGTGACCAGATGTCAGATTTGAGAGGAAAAGATTGTAAAGTAGTCATTATGAATATGTTCACAGAACTGAAGGAAAGCTCAATTTAAAAAGTAAAAGCTCATCATCACTGATCATTAGAGAAATGCAAATCAAAACCACACTGAGATATCATCTCATGCCAGTTAGAATGGCAATCATTTAAAAATTTGGAGACAACAGATGCTGGAGAGGATGTGGAGAAATAGGAACACTCTTACACTGTTGGTGGGAGCGTAAATTAGTTCAACCATTGTGGAAGACAGTGTGATGATTTCTCAAGAATCTAGAAATAGAAATTCCATTTGACCCAGCAATCTCACTATTGGGTATATACCCAAAGAACTATAAATCTTACTACTATAAAGATACATGCACACGTATATTCATTGCAGCCCTGTGTACAATAGCAAAGACCTGGAACCAACCCAAATGCTCATCAATGATAGACTGGACAAAGAAAATGTGGTACATATACACCATGGAATACTACACAACCATACAAAATGATGAGTTCGTGTCCTTTGTAGGGACTTGGATGAATCTGGAAACCATCATTCTCAGCAAACTGACTCAAGAACAGAAAGCCAAGCACGGTATGTTCTCACTCATAGGTGGGTGTTGAACAACGAGAACATGTGGACGCAGGGAGAGGAGCATCACACACAGGGGACAGTTGGAGGGGGAAGGGGAGAGACAATAGTGGGTGGGGAGGGAGGGGATGGTGGGGAGGGATAACATGGGGGAGAAATGCCAGATATAGTATGCACCAAAAGGAAAATAAATTTAAAAAACAACAACAACAAAACAAACAAACAAAAAGTAAAAGTGGGTATGATGACATTGATCAAAAAGATAATACGAATAAATAGAAATTATTAAAAAGAATCAATAGAAATTATTGACTTGAAATGTACAGTAGCTGAAGTAAAATACTCATTAGAGTGGCTCAATAGTAGATTTGAACTGGCAGAAAAAAAAAATAATTACCAAACTTGGAGTTAAATCCATAGAGGGTACATAGGACAAAGAACAGAGAGAAAAAATAATGAAGAAAAACCAACAGAGCCTCAGAGAAACGTGGGACACCATTGAGTATACCAGCATGTACATAATAAGAGTACCAAAAGAAGAGGATAGAAAAAAGAAATATATTGAAACAAATAATGCTGAAAACTTCTGCAATTTATTCAGGAAGCTGAATAACCTCCAAATAGAAAAATTCAAAGAGAGTCACAAATAGATATATCATCATAAAAATGCTGAAAATAAAAAAGCAGAAGAAAATCCAGAAAGTAGCAAGAGAAAAATGACATACTACTTATAAGGAAACTCCGGTAAGATTCTCAGAAGAAACAATGGAGGCCAGAAGGCAGTCAGATAACCTATTCAAAGTGCTCAATGAAAAACACTACCAAAAATTTTATATCCAGCAAAAATATTTTAAAAGTTAAGACAAAATAAAGACTTTCAAGAAAAGAACTGAGAGTTAATTGCTAGTAGACCTACTGCTATGATGTGAATGTTTGTGTTTTCCCAAATTTATATTTTGGAATCTTAACCAGGTGATAGTATTAGGATATGGGCCTTTGGGAGGTAATTGGGTCATAAATGGGATTGGTGTCCTTATAGAATAGGCCCAAGGGAGCTTGTTCTTTCCTTGCACCATTTGAGAAGGCACTGCCTATCAGAAAGTAGGTCCTCACTGGACACTGAATCTGCTGCTATTTTGCTCTTGGACATCCCAGTCTCCAGAACTGTGATAAATGAATTTATGTTGTTCATAAGCTATCCAGTCTATATTTTGTTATAGCATGCTGAAAGGGCTAAGATATAAGAAATACTAAAAAGTATTACTCAGGTTGAAAGTGGGTGACCCCAGATGATAATTTAAATACAAATGAACAAAAAGAGGTGCCCATTAAGGTACTTATGTAATTATAGCAGACCCTATTAATATATATATTTAATTCATTTTCTCTCTTAACTGTTTAAAAAGCAATTATATAAAATTTTATATATATATATATATATATATATATATATATATATATAAAGCATTGCTGGGTTTGTATCATATAAAAAGTAATAGATATAATATATTTACCAATAGCACAAAATAAATGGGTGGGAGCAAAGCTGTAAGTGGCTAAGGAAAGAGTAAAAGATGGGAAATCAATAATTATAACTATGTATTGTTGGCTTTGTAACATCAATAGTGGAAATATGTGTACCTAAAATACCATAAAAAGGGAAAAGAAATATAGCTATACAGGGGTAACATTTCTATATATTGTGGAATTAAGTTACTGTAAATCTAAACATGATTCTATTAAGTTACAATATATGGTAAACCTTAGTAGCACCACTAAAAAAAAACAAAAAACAAAACTAAAAATCACAAAAAAAAAAAACCAACTCATTAATGAGATTAAAATGCTGCATTAGGAAATATCCACACAATGCAAAATAAATCATTAGAGGAGGAATGGAGGAACAAAAAACAGTATGAGACATATGTGAAATAAAAAGTAAAATTTAGAATGTGAATGAAAAATTTAAATGATAACATTAAATATAAGTGAATTAAACAATCCAGTCAAAAGACAGAGATTGTCAGACTGGATTTAAAAATATATATGATGCAAGCAGAGGCAGAGAAAAATGGCCTAATAGCCATTATCTCCAACGACTATCTTCCCCACCAACGAATACCAAACTTAACAGCTAGCAGCAAAAGAATTTTCCTTCATAAGAACCAAAAATCCTGTGAGTAATCATATTACCTATTTTTAACATCATACTAAGAAAAGGATCAATGAAGATGGTAGCAAAGACACTCTCCCATACCCCAGCAGTGGCCACATGGCACAGAGAAAGAAGCTGTGTATTTGGAGCAGGGAGAGTGCAGTGATTGTGGGACTGGACATTGGAACTCAGTGCTATCTTGTCATAGCAAAAGCAACATGGGGCAGAACTCACACAGAGGCTATGCAGGGAGCATTTAGCTCAGCACTAGAAAGAAGAGAATCATCCATCCCAATAGGTAGAACATGATTTCCAGTAAGTCCTGCCACCATGAGCTAAAGTGTTCTGGGGTTAGAAATAAACTTGAAAGGCAGTCTAAAACACAAGGACTACAATCCTTGGTCAAGTCTTGGTGTTGTGCTGGGCTCAAAGTTAATGGACTCTGTGTACACACAACCTAGTGAGACACCAGCTAGGGCAGTCAAGAGAGTATTTGCATTACACCTCCCCCAATCTCAGTCAGCAGAGCTTGCAGCTCTAGGACAGACTCCTTCTGTTTGCTTTAGGAGAAGAAAGGGGAGAGTAAAGGAGACTTTGTCTTGCAACTTGGATAACAGCTCAATCACAGTAGAATGGAGCACCAGGCAGAGTCCTGAGGCCCTTCTTTCCAGGCCATAGATCCCAGATGACATTTCTGGACACATGGTGGGCCAGGATGGAACCCACTGCCTTGAAGGGAAGGACCCAGTGCTGGCGGGATTCATAGACTGTTGACTAAAGAGCCCTTGGGCCCTGAATAATCCGCAATGGTAGCCAGGCAATACTCACTTTGGGTGAGACTCAGAGTTGTCCTGGCTTCAGGTGTGACTCAGCACATAAGCAGCTGTGGTGGCTGTAGCTAGCCACCATGGTGGTGACTATCTCCTTTTGCTTGAAGAAAGATGAAGGAGGAGTAAAGGGAACTTTGTCTTGCAGTTTGAGTACTACCTCAGCTACAGTTGTATAAAGCAGCAGTCTCCTGGAGTCCCTGATTCTCGGCCTTAGCTCCCAGATGGTGTTTCTGGACCTCCCATGGGCCAGTGGGGAGTCAGTTGCTTTGAAGGGAGTGACCCATGCCTTGCAACATTCACCACAAGCTGGCTGATGAAAGAGCTTAGGCGTATAGTGAACATCAGTGGTAGGCAGTACTCATTATGGGCCTGAGGTGGTGATGCCCATAGAGACAGACTCTCTTGTTTAAGGAAAGTAGAGGGAAGCCTGGGAAGAACTTTGTCTTGTGGCTTGGATGCCATCTCAGCCACAGTAGAATAGAGCACAAGGTAGATTCCTAAGGTATCCAACTCCAGGCCCTGGCTCCCACACAGCGTTCTGGACCCACCCAGGGCTGAGGGAACTCACTGCCCTGAAGGGAAGAATAAAAGACCAGCTGGATTTACCACTTGCTGATTGTAGAGCCCTTGGGTCTTGAGTGAATATAGACAGTAACCAGGCAGTGATCACCATGGACTTTGGACAATATCCAGTGCTATGCTGGCTTTTGGTCTGACCCAGCATAGTCCTTGTGGTGGAGGCCACAGTGATACTTGTGTCACCCTTCCCCCAACTCCAAACAGCTCAGCACAGAGAGAGATAGACTCCGTTTGTTTGGGTGAAAGTAAAAAAAGAGAACAAGAGTTCCTCCTTGGTAATTAGGGAATTCTCCTAGATCTCACCCAAGACCACCAAGGCAGTGTTTCTCCGAGCCTGCAAGAGTCACGGCATTACTGGGTTTGTAGTGTTCACTAAAGCAAATAAGGCTGTAGTGACAAAAGACGGATCACAACACTCAAGTGCCTTTGAATATTTGGAAAGCCCTCACAAAAAGGATGAGTACAAACAAGCTCAGACTGCAAAGATGATAAGAAACACTCAACCCTTTAATGCTCAGTGATGAACAACTGCAAGCAACAAGAACACTCAAACATGACCTCACAAAACAAACTAAAGACAACAATGAACAATTCTGGAGACAGAGATGTATGACCTTTGAGACAGAGAATCCAAAATAGCTGTTTTGAGGAAACTCAGTGAAATTAAAGATAACACAGAGAATGAATTCCTAATCCTGTCAGATAAATTTAATAAAGAAATTGAAATATTTTAAAATCAAGAAAAAATATAGGAGCTGAAAAATGAAATTGACATACTGATGAATGTATTAGAGTCCCTTACCAGCAGAAATAAAAAGCAGAAGAAAGAATAAATGAGCTTGAAGACAGGCTATTTGAAAACACACAGTCTGGGGAGGCCCCAGGCAGGTCGGCGATGGAGCCCACAGTCATGGAGGAGCCGTGGGAGTGGGTGATGCAACTTCCAGGGCAGACTTCCCTCTGTCCTTGCCTCATGTCTCCCATTCCTGTTGCCTAGTACCGTACTGTCTTCCGTCTGCTACTCTTTTGACCCAGAGCATGCAGAGTGGGGTTGCTTAGGGGAAGCCGTAACGGCCCCCACCTCACGGCCCAGTGAGAGTGCCCATCGCACCGCATCGCCCCCAGGGCCGCCTCCTTGCCCATGGTGGCGGCCTCCATTCTCCCTCAAAGCACTCCCTGTTCTCACTCAAAGCACTCCCCTCAGCTCCATGAACGGAAGTCTAGCTCCATGAATGGAAATCTGACTCCACAGAGCACACTGGGGCCCAGCCCCTGAATCATGGTGCCCAGAAGACCTGGCTATGGCACCAGGTGCAAACCCATTAAACTGCTGGCTGTTTTCAAGTGGAAATCACAAAGATTGATGCCTACCTCTCTGAGGTAGATATTAAACCAAGCAAGTGTCCCTAGGAGAGTGAACAGAGAGGTGGTTGACTCAATGGTTCAGCATTTTAAAGTAACTATGTTTGGAGACCTTAGACAAGTTTTTGACGAAAAAAGAAGCCTTTACACCACCAATCCACTTCCTGTGGCAACTATAGGGGTAGATTTAGACTTTACCTGGGAAAGGTGGAAAAGATCGACTTTTTTTTTTTTTTTTTTTTTTTTTTTTTTAAGATCGACTTTTTAAGGTGTCAATCAAATTTGTCTCTCGGGTGTGTTGGCACCTACTGCATGAAGTACTGACAGGACGAACCTTCCCTGAGTCACTGGAATTAGACAAGCCAATCAGCACTAACCCTGTCCATGCCGTTAATCTGGTGCTGTGACATCTGCCCTCCACGCCTGTGGGGCGTTCCTTTTTCTCAGCTACAGAAGGATATGGCCACCCTCTGGGAGGGAGAAGGG
This sequence comes from Saimiri boliviensis, assembly GCF_048565385.1. NCBI lineage: Eukaryota > Metazoa > Chordata > Mammalia > Primates > Cebidae > Saimiri > Saimiri boliviensis. The sequence continues at coordinate 56,916,268 of NC_133470.1, forward strand.
AAGTATTGTTTGGATTCCATTAGTCTGTTCGGCCTGCCATGTGGAAAACGATGGTTAATAAAGCCCTCTGGCAGGAGTGTGAGGAAACGATAGAGGAGAAAAAAACTAATCCGAGAAGCCAATTGGGAGGCTTTACAATCAATAATTCAGATTTCAGTCTACATGTTACTTCCTTCAGAAGAAGTGTTTGACACCCTTCTCCCACCATCCAGCCATCCCCATGGCTGAGTTAGGTGTTTCTCTTCTGTATTCTCATAGCACAGTATAATTCCCCTATAATAGCATGTGTCACCCTGAATTATGACTGTTTATTGTTCTGTCTCTCCTATTACAATGAAAGCTCCATGGAGAGATTGTCATTTTATTCACCTGTGTACCCTCCATACCCAGCACAACTTTTGGTAATATTAAGCAAAGAATGAATACATAAATCCAAGCACATAGGAGGAAGAACATCCAAATGAGCCTGAAAAATCAGAGAAATATTTGTGGTAGTATGTGATATCTTAGCTGAGCTTTAACAAGTATAATGAAATCAAGAGTTTGGATTGAAAATGAGGTACTCCGGAATAAACAATTTCTGAGCTAAGATATTATAAAACTTTATTAAAAGATCTAAGAGAAAATTTAAATAAATGAAACGTATTAGCCTTATTGAGAAGACTCAATTTCATAGTATATCAGTTCTCCCCAAATTAATCTATAAATGCAGTTTTAATTAAAATTCCAATTGGGAACCAGGTAAGGTGGGCATGACAATATTTCCAGCACATTGGGAGGCCAAGGTGGGAGGATCACTTGGGCCCAGGAGTTCTTAGCAACATGGCAAAACCCCATCGCTAAGAAAAATGCAAATATATATATATATATATATATATATATATATACACATATATATATGTATATATATGTGTGTGTGTATATATATATATATATATATGCATGGAGGTATGTGACTGTAGTCCCAACTACTTGAGATGTTCAAATGGGAGAATCGCTTGAGCCCAGGAGGTCAAGGCTGCAGTGAACTGTGATCTCACCACTGTACTGCAGCCTGGGCCACAGAGTGAGACCCTGTCTCAAAAAATAAAATAAAATAAATTTCTAATAGGGTATAGTATAACACTTGATAAGTCCATATTAAGATTTATATGGAAGAATAAATGACTAAGAAAAATTAATAGACTTTTAAAGAAAAATAAAGCAGCAATTGCCCTACTTCCTATAAAATTGTAACAGTTATACCACATGACTTTAAATGCAGGGACAGGCAGATTAATGAAGCAGAGTCTAGAAACAAGACACGTGTGTCTATGGAAACAGTAAATATCTGACCTAGTGTTTCAGATCAGTAAGGAAAGAGTAGAATATTTAACAAATTTTGTTTACACGGTTTTTAACTGTTTTTCAAAAATTAGATCCATTTTACATCAAACACAAAATTTATTTATAGGTGAATTATAATCCCAAATTGGAAAGTAAATTCAAAGTTCTTTTAGGATAAAAATGAGAGAGTATTCCTAACACAAAACAAAGTATAAAGTATAATCTGCAAAGGAAAATGTTCCTAAACTTGACCAAATTTTTGTAATGCAAAAGAAACAAAAAATTTTAAAATATTAGAAAATTTATAGCTCATATAACTGAGAAATTTACAAAATATAAGGACAGATGAATTGAACAATAGGTAGTTCTCAAAATTGAAAACCCATATAGCCAGTAAACACTTGAAAAGATTCTGATTCATTAATAATCCAGAACTTACAAATAAAATCACTGTTACCATTTTATACCCATCATATTTGTGAAACTAAAAAGCCTTATGATTTGCAAAAAGTGCAAGGTGAAAAGAAAAATCTTATAAAGTACCAAATGTTAGTGAGGATGAAGTAAAAGGAACTCTCATGCATTGTTTGTGGAAGTATCATTTGGCACAACTACCCTGGAGAGTAGCTCTCAAATAGAAGAGATGAAGTAAAGATGAGATTGCATATCTTAAAGCCCATAAAGAGATATCTTGCATGTGTGCCTGAAACATTATATGTAATAGTAGAAAATTGGAAACAGCCTAAACTCCTGTTAGTGGCAGAATAAATAAACAGTAAATAAATAGTTACACAAGACTATGGTGTACTACCTAACAGTTAAATGAATGAACCAGATCTATATGTATCAATGTGAACATGTAAAACAATGTTGCACCCAGAAAAAAAAAAAAATACATAGAGGAGATTAAAAAAAAAAAAAAAAAAAAAAAAAAACAGAATGAAGCACACGTACAAGCTCTAGAAAATAACCTCAAAAGACAAATCTAAAAGGCTTAAAGAGAAGGCAGAGAGATTAAAGTTTATTCAAAGTCATGATAACAGAGAACTTCCCAAACCTAGAGAAAGGTATCAATATTCAAGTACAAGAAGGTACTAGAACATGAAGCAGCCTTAATCCAAATAAGACTACCTCAACACATTTAATAATACAACTCCCAAATAAAGGATCACAAAAGTAGGAAGATAAAAGAAACAACATCAAAGGACCTCCAATACATCTGGCAACAGACTTCTCACTGGAAAGCTTACAGGTCAGGAGAGAGTAGCATGACTTATTTAAAGGGCTAAAGAAAAAAAAAAATCCTAGAATAGTGTATCCAGAGAAAATATCCTTCAAACATTAAGAGGAAATAAAAAAACAGAAGACATCCACTCAGAGATTCCTCCTGAAATCACCAACTTCAAAGATCAAAGGGAAATAAATCCATGAAGATGGAAAGAAACCAGCATAAAAAGGATGAAACCATCAAAGGCCAGAACACCTCTTCTCCTCCCAGGGATCACAACTCCTCACCATTAAGGGAAGAAAACAAGACAGGGAATGAGTTTGATGAATTGACAGAAGCAGGCTTCAGATGGTAGATAATAACAAACTTCTCTGAGTTAAAAGACCATGTTCTAACCCAATGCAAAGAAACAAAGAATCTTGAAAAAAGGTTAGACAAAATGCTAACAAGAATAATCAGTATAGAGAAGAACATAAATGACTTGATGAAGCTGAAAACCACAGTACACAAACTTCACAAGGCATACACAAATTTCAACAGCTGAATTGATCAAGCAGAAGAAAGAATATCAGAGATTGAAGATCAAATCAATGAAATAAAATGAGAAGGCAAGATTGGAGGAAAAAGAGTGAAAAGAAATGAACAAAGCCTCCACAAACAAAGGGATTATGTGAAAAGGCCTAATCTATGCTTGATCAGCATACCTGAATGTGATGGGGAGAATGAATCCAGCTGGAAGACACTCATCAGGATTTTACCCAAGAGAACTTCCTCAACCTAACAAGGCAGGCCAACATTCAAATACAGAAAATACAGTGAACACCACAAAGATACTCCTCAAGAAGAGCAACCCCAAGGCACATAATCGTCAGATTCACCAGAGTTAAAATGAAGGACAAAATCCTAAAGGCAACCAGAGAGAAAGGTCAAGTCATGCACAAAGGAAAGACCATCAGACTCACAGCAGATCTCTCCGCAGAAATCCTACAAGCTAGAAGGGAGTGGGGGCCAATATTCAACATCCTTAAAGAAAAGAACTTTCAACCCAGAATTTCATATTCAGCCAAACTAAGCTTCATAAGTGAAGGGTAAATAAAATCTGACAAGCAATTGCTGAGAGATTCCGTTGCTACAAAACCTGTCTTACAAGAGCTCCTGAAGGAAACACTAAACATGGAAAGGAACAACTAGTACCAGCCACTGCAAAAACGTACCAAATGGTAAAGAACAATGATGCAATGAAGAAACTGTGTCAACTAATGGGCAAAACAACCAGCCAGTAACAAAATGGCAGGATCAAATTCAAACATTACAATAATAATGTTGAATGTAAATGGCCTAAATGCCCCAATCAAAAGACACAGACTGGCAAACTGGATAAAAAGTCAAGCCTCATCAGTGTGCTGTATTCAGAACACCCATCTCATGTACAAAGAGTCACATAGACTTAAAATAAAGGAATGGAAGATTTTACCAAGCAAATGGAGAACAACAACAACAACAACAAAAAGCAGGGTTAGCAATTCTAGTCTCTGATAAAACGGACTGAAACCAACAAAGATCAAAACAAACAAAGAAGGGCATTACATAATGGTAAAATGATCAATGCAACATGAACAGCTAACTATCCTAAATATGCATGCACCCAATACTGGAGCATACAGGTACATAAAGCAAGTTCTTAATGACCCACGAAGAGACTTAGACTCCTGCACAATAATAGTGGGAGACTTTAACACTCCACTTTCAACATTAGAGAGATCAACAAGACAGAAAGTCAACAAGAATATCCAGGACTTGAATGCAGATCTAGACCAAGCGGGCCTAATAAATATTTACAGAACACTCCACACCAAATCCACAGAATACACATTCTTCTCAGCACCACATCACACTTATTCTAAAATTGACCACATAATTGGAAGCAAAGCACTCCTCAGCAAATGCAAAAGAATGGAAATCAAAACAAACCTTCTCTCAGACCACAGCACAATCAAGTTAGAACTCAGGATTAAGAAAAGCACTCAAAACCGCACAATCACATGGAAACTGAACAACTTGCTCCTGAATGACGAATGGATAAACAATGGAATAAAGGCAGAAATAAAAATGTTCTATGAAACCAACGAGAATGAAGACACAATCTACCAGAATCTATAGGACACATTTAAACAAGTTTCTAGAGGGAAATTTATAGAAATAAATTGCCCACATGAGAAACAAGGAAAGATCTAAAATCAACATGCTATCATCAAAATTGAAAGAGCTAGAGGAGCAAGATCAAAAAACTCAAAAGCAAGCAGAAGACAGAAAATAACTAAGACCAGAGCAGAAGTGAAGGAGATAGAGACCCAAAAAACCCGTCCAAAAATCAGTAAATCCAGGAGCTGGTTTTTTGAAAAGATCAGCAAAATAGGCAAACTGCTAGCTAGACTAATACACAAGCAAAGAGAGAAGAATCCAATAGATGCAATAAAAAACAATAAAGGGGAGATCACCACCAAGTCCTCAGAAATACAAACTACCATCAGAGATTGCTATAAACAACTCTATGCATATAAACCAATAAATCTGGAAGAAATGGATAAATTCTTGGACACTTGCACACTCCCAAGACTAAGCCAGGAAGAAGTTGAAACCCTGAATAGACCAATAACAAGGTCTGAAGTTGAGGCAGCAATTAATAGCCTACCAACCAAAAAAGTCCAGGTCCAGATGGGTTCACAGCCAAATTCTGCCAGACGTACAAAGAGGAGATGGTACCATTCCTGCTGAAATTTTTCCAAACAATACAAAAAGAGGGAATCTTCCCTAACTCTTTGAGACGAACATCAGCCTGATACCAAAACCTGGCAGAGACACAACTTAAAAAGAAAACTACAGGCCAATATCCATGATGAACATTGATGCAAAAATCTTCAATAAAACACTGGCAAACCAATTGCAATAGCACATCAAAAAGCTTATCTACCACGATCAAGTAAGCTTCATTCCAGGGATGCAAGGCTGGTTCAATATATGCAAATCTATAAATGTAATCCACCACATAAATGGAACCAAAGACAAAAAACACATGATTATCTCTATAGATGCAGAGAAGACCTTTGATAAAATTCAACAGCCCTTTATGCTAACAACTCTCAATAACCAGGTATCGATGGAATGTATGTCAAAATAATAAAAGCTATTTATGACAAACCCACAGCCAATATCATAGAGAACAGGCAAAAATTAGAATTGTTCCCTTTAAAAACTGGCACTAGACAAGGATACCCTCTCTCACCACTTCTATTCAATATAGTATTGGAAGTTCTAGCCAGAGCAATTAGTCAAGAAAAAGAAATAAAGGGCATTCAATTAGGAAAAGAAGAAGTCAAATTGTATGTTTACAAGACCCCATCACCTCAGCCCAAAACCTTCTTAAGCTGATAACCAACTTCAGCAAAGTCTCAGGATACAAAATCAATATGCAGAAATCACAAGCATTCCTATACCCCAACAACAGAAAAACTGATAGCCAAATAATGAGCGAATTCCCATTTACAATTGCTACAAAGAGAATAAAATAGCTAGGAACACATCTGACAAAGGAGGTAAAAGATCTATTCAAGGAGAACTACAGACCACTGCTCAATGAAATAAGAGAGAGGAATGCTGGGAAGATGGCCGCCTAAGAACAGCTCAGGACTTCAGCTCCCAGTGAAAGTGCAGAGGGTGAGTAGACGCCACATTTCCAGACGAACTCTTATTGCCCACAGACCAGGAGATACCCAGGCAGAGGGGTCGCCAGCGTCGCAGTCCCAGCCGGTGCGGCTGTTTTGGCCCCCGCCGGGCTGATTCCGCCCGTGAGGCTGCTGTGACCACTCCCTGTTGCTGCGGTTCTCCATACAAAAGCCACTGGTCTGGGAGCCCTCTTAGTTGGCGAGCAGAGCCCTGAGACTGCAGAGTTGCCCATTCATCTGAAATAGCGAGTCAGGCCAGGAGATTCCTAGGCAAAAAATCCGCCAGGAGCCGGCGCCGCAGTTCAAGCCGACTCCGTGAGTCGCAGCATGGGAGATCCCGGCGCCTTTTCAACAAGCGACCAGAACGCGGGGTCATTCAACTTAAAAGAAAAGACTCTGAGTCAGGGAGCCAGGTGATCAGGCTCGGTTGGTCCCACCCCTTCACCCCCAACAACAACGAAAACAAAAACAGTAATTGGAAACCCTCTGGGTTGAGCCCTTCAAACCAAGAACAGCTGAACCCTGAGGGTCCGGTTCGGTGGGGAGGGGCTTCCGCCATTACTGAGACTCTCCATCACTATGGAGGCAGGCGGCCATTGCCAAGGCAACCCGCCGTTCCCGAGGCAACCTGCCACAACAGAGAGAGTCCTCCATAACAGAGGCGGGGCCACCATTGCCAAGACAGTTCTAACTACTCCCATATAAAAAGGACTACAGGGAAGAGCTCAGGGCAGCTGGGCAGAGCCCATAGCAGCTCAGCAAAGCCCCTGTGGGCAGGCAGTGGCTAGGCGTGCTGCTAGCTGGGCGGGTCAGACCTGAAAGAAAAATCAAAAAAGGCAGTAGTGCAAAGGAAACTCATAAAGCTCCAACTCCCTGGGACAGAGACAGACAACAGGTGGATAAACCCACAAAAATGGGAAGAAACCAGCGCAAAAAGGATGAAAACTCCCGAAACCGGAACACCTCTCCTCTTAAAAGGGATCACAACTCCTCACCAGCAAGGGAACCAGACCGGATGGAGATGGAGGGTGATGAAATGACAGAATCAGACTTCAGAAGGTGGGTAGTAAGAAACTACAGTGAGCTAAAAGAACATGTTCTAACCGAACGCAAAGAAAATAGGAACCTTGAAAAAAGATTGGACGAACTGCTGACGAGAATGGACGGCATAGAGAGGAGTATAAGTGAATTGATGGAGCTGGAAAACACAACACGAGAACTTCGTGAAGCATGCACAGGCTTCAACAGCTGAATTGACCAAGCAGAAGAAAGGATATCAGAGGTCGAAGATCAACTCAATGAAATAAAAAGAGCAGGCAAGAACAGAGAAAAAAGCGCAAAAAGGAATGAACAAAATCTTCAAGAAATGTGGGACTATGTGAAAAGACCTAATCTACGTCTGATAGATATACCTGAATGTGATGAAGAGAATGAATCCAAGCTGGAAAATACTCTTCAGGATATTATCCAGGAAAACTTCCCCAACCTAGCAAGGCAGACCAATATTCAAATCCAGGAAATACAGAGAACACCACAAAGATATTCCTCAAGAAGAGCAACCCCAAGGCACATAATCGTCAGATTCACCAGGGTTGAAATGAAAGAGAAAATGCTAAGGGCAGCCAGAGAGAAAGGTCGGGTTACCCACAAAGGGAAGCCCATTAGACTCACAGCAGATCTCTCAGCAGAAACCCTACAAGCCAGAAGAGATTGGGGGCCAACATTCAACATCCTTAAAGAAAAGAACTTTCAACCCAGAATCTCCTATCCAGCCAAACTAAGCTTCATAAGTGAAGGAAAAATAAAATCCTTTGTGAACAAGCAAGCACTCAGAGATTTCATCACCAGCAAACCTGCTCTACAAGAACTCCTGAAAGAGGCTCTACACATATAAAGGAACAACCAGTACCAGCCACTCCAAAAACACACCAAATGGTAAAAGAGCATCAACACAATCAAGAAGCTGCATCAACTAACCAACAAAACAGCCAGGTAGCATCAAAATGACAGCATCAAATTCACACATAACAATACTATCCCTAAATGTCAATGGACTAAATGCCCCAATCAAAAGACACAGACTGGCAAATTGGATAAAAAGCCAAAACCCATCAGTGTGCTGTATCCAGGAAACCCATCTTACATGCAAGGATACACAAAGGCTCAAAATAAAGGGTTGGAGGAAGATCTACCAAGCAAATGGAGAGCAAAAAAAGGCAGGAGTTGCAATTCTCATCTCTGATAAAATAGACTTTAAAGCAACAAAGATCAAAAGAGACAAAGAAGGACATTACATAATGGTAAAAGGATCACTGCAACAAGAAGAGCTAACAATCCTAAATATATACGCACCCAATACAGGAGCACCCAGATACATAAGGCAAGTTCTTAATGACTTACAAAGAGACTTAGACTCCCACACAATAATAATGGGAGACTTTAACACCCCATTGTCAATATTAGACAGATCAACCAGACAGAAAATCAACAAGGATATCCAGGACCTGAACTCAGACCTGGAACAAGCAAACCTAATAGACATTTACAGAACTCTCCACCCCAAATCCACAGAATATACATTCTTCTCAGCACCACATCACACCTACTCTAAAATTGACCACATAATTGGCAATAAATCACTCCTCAGCAAATGCAAAAGAACAGAAATCATAAGAAACAGTCTCTCAGCCCACAGTGCAATCGAGTTAGAACTCAGAATGCAGAAACTAACTCAGAACCGCACAGCTTCATGGAAACTGAACAACTTGCTCTTGAATGTCGACTGGATAAACAATGAAATGAAGGCAGAAATAAAGATGTTCTTCGAAACCAATGAGAACGAAGACACAACATACCAGAATCTCTGGGACACATTTAAAGCAGTCTCTAGAGGAAAATATATAGCAATGAGTGCCCATATGAAAAGAAAGGAGAGATCTAAAATTGACACCCTATCATCAAAATTGAAAGAGTTAGAGGAGCAAGATCAAAAAAACTCAAAACCTAGCAGAAGACAGGAAATAACTAAGATCAGAGCAGAACTGAAGGAAATAGAGACACAAAAAACTCTTCAAAACATCAATAAATCCAGGAGCTGGTTTTTTGAAAAGATCAACAAAACAGACAGACCACTAGCCAGATTAATAAAAAAGAAAAGAGAGAATAACCAAATTGATGCAATAAAAAACGATAAAGGGGATATCACCACAGATTCCACAGAAATCCAAACCATCATCAGAGATTATTACAAACAACTCTATGCACATAAACTAGTAAACCTGGAAGAAATGGATAAATTCCTGGACACCTGCATCCTCCCAAGCCTAAACCTGGAAGAAGCCGAAACCCTGAATAGACCAATAACATGGTCTGAAGTCGAGGCAGCAATAAAGAGCCTACCACCCAAAAAAAGCCCAGGTCCAGATGGGTTCACAGCTGAATTCTACCAGACATATAAACAGGAGCTGATACCATCTCTTCTGAAACTATTCCAGACAATCCAAAAAGAGGGAATCCTTCCCAAATCATTTTACGAGACAAACATCATCCTGATACCAAAACCCAGCAGAGACTCAACAAGAAAAGAAAATTTCAGGCCAATATCCATGATGAACATAGATGCAAAAATCTTAAATAAAATACTGGCAAACCGATTGCAACAGCATATGAAAAAGCTCATCCACCATGATCAAGTAGGATTCATCCCGGGGATGCAAGGCTGGTTCAACATACGCAAGTCCATAAACATAATTCACCACATAAACAGAACCAAAGACAAAAACCACATGATTATCTCAATTGATGCAGAGAAGGCTTTTGACAAAATTCAACAACCCATTATGCTAAAAACCCTCAATAAACTAGGTATTGACGGAACGTATCTCAAAACAATAAAAGCTATTTATGACAAACCAACAGCCAATATCATACTGAATAGGCAAAAACTGGAAGCATTCCCTTTGAAATCTGGCACTAGACAAGGATGCCCTCTCTCACCACTCCTATTCAATATAGTACTGGAAGTTCTAGCCAGAGCAATCAGGCAAGAAAAAGAAATAAAAGGTATCCAAATTGGAAAGGAGGAAATCAAATTGTCTCTATTTGCAGATGACATGATTGTATATCTGGAAGACCCCATCACCTCAGCCCAAAGTCTCCTGAAACTGATTAACAACTTCAGCAAAGTCTCAGGATACAAAATCAACATGCAAAAATCACAAGCATTCCCTATATACCAGTAACAGACTTCAAGAGAGTCAAATCAAGAACGAACTGCCATTCACAATTGCTACAAAGAGAATAAAGTACCTAGGAATACAACTAACAAGGAACGTAAAGGACCTCTTCAAGGAGAACTATAAGCCATTGCTCAATGAAATAAGAGAGGATACAAACAGATGGAGAAACATTCCATGTTCATGGTTAGGAAGAATCAACATCGTGAAAATGCCCATACTGCCCAAAGTAATTTACAGATTCAATGTTATTCCCATCAAGCTACCAATGACCTTCTTCACAGAACTGGAAAAAACACCTTAAACTTCATATGGAACCAAAAGAGAGCCCGCATAGCCAAGTCAATTCTAAGCAAAAAGAACAAAGCAGGAGGCATCACACTACCAGACTTCAAACTATACTACAAGGCTACAGTAATCAAAACAGCATGGTACTGGTACCAAAACAGAGATATAGACCAATGGAACAGAACAGAGGCCTCAGAGGAAATACAACATACCCACAACCATCTGATCTTTGACAAACCTGACAAAAACAAGCAATGGGGAAAGGGCTCCCTGTTTAATAAATGGTGTTGGGAAAACTGGCTAGCCATGTGCAGAAAGCAGAAACAGGACCCCTTCCTGACACCTTACACCAAAATTAACTCCAGATGGATTAAAGACTTAAACATCAGACCTAATACCATAAAAATCCTAGAAGAAAATCTAGGCAAAACCATTCAGGACATAGGTGTAGGCAAGGACTTCATGACCAAAACGCCAAAAGCAATGGCAACAAAAGCCAAAATAGACAAATGGGACCTAATCAAACTCCACAGCTTCTGCACGGCAAAAGAAACAGTCAGTAGAGTGAATCGGCAACCAACAGAATGGGAAAAAATTTTTGCAGCCTACCCATCTGACAAGGGGCTGATATCCAGAATTTATAAAGAACTAAAGCAGATCTACAAGAAAAAAACAAACAAGCCCATTCAAAAATGGGCGAAGGATATGAACAGATACTTTACAAAAGAAGACATACAGGAGGCCAACAAACATATGAAAAAATGCTCATCATCACTGGTCATCCGAGAAATGCAAATCAAAACCACATTGAGATACCATCTCACACCAGTAAGAATGGCGATCATTAAAAAATCGGGAAACAACAGATGCTGGTGAGGATGTGGAGAAATAGGAACACTTTTACACTGTTGGTGGGAATGTAAATTAATTCAACCATTGTGGAAGACAGTGTGGCGATTCCTCAAGGACCTAAAAATAGAAATCCCATTTGACCCAGCAATCCCATTACTGGGTATATATCCAAAGGATTATAAATCATTCTACTACAAGGACACATGCACACGAATGTTCATTGCAGCACTGTTCACAATAGCAAAGACCTGGAACCAACCCAAATGCCCAACGATGATAGACTGGATAGGGAAAATGTGGTACATATACACCATGGAATATTACGCAGCCATCAAAAACGATGAGTTCACGTCCTTTGTAGGGACATGGATGAACCTGGAAACCATCATTCTCAGCAAACTGACACAAGAGCAGAAAATCAAACACCGTATATTCTCACTCATAGGCGGGTGTTGAACAATGAGAACACATGGACACACGGAGGGGAGCACTACACACTGGGGTCCGTTGGGGGGAAATGGGGGAGGGACCGGAGGGTGGGGAGGTGGGAAGAGATAGCATGGGGAGAAATGACAGATACAGGTGAGGGGACGGAAGGCAGCAAACCACACTGCCATGTGTGTACCTATGCAACAATCTTGCATGTTCATCACATGTACCCCAAAACCTAAAATGCAATAAAAAAAAAAAAAGAAATAAGAGAGGACACAAACAAATGGAAGAATATTCCATGCTCATGGTTAGAAAAAATCAATATCATGAAAATGGCCATACTACCCAAAGTAATTTATAGATTCAAAGCTATCCCCATCAAGCTACCAGTGACTTTCTTCACAGAACTGGAAAAAAACACCTTAAACTTTATATTGAACCAAAAGAGAGCCCAAATAGACAAGACAATCCTAAGCAAAAAGAACACAGCTGGAGGCATCACACAACCTGACTTCAAACTATACTAAAAGGCTACAGTAATCAAAACAGCCTGGTACTGGTACCAAAACAGAGATATAGACCAATGGAACAAAACAGAGGCCTCGGAAGCAATTTCACGCATTTACAACCATCCGATCTTTGACAAACCTGACAAAAATAAGCAATGGGGAAAGGATTCCCTGTTTAATAAATGGTGGTGGGAAAACTGACTAGCCATATGCAGGAAGCTGAAACTGGACCCCGTCCTTGCACCTTATACAAAAATTAACTCCAGATGGATTAAAGATTTAAACCTAAGACCTAACACCATAAAAACCCTAGAAGAAAACTTAAGCAAAACCATTCAGGGCATAAGCAAAGGCAAGGACTTCATGAGTAAAACATCAAAAGCATTGGCAACAAAAGCCAAAATAGACAAATGGGATCTAATTAAACTTAAGATCTTCTGCACTACAAAAGAAACAACCATTAGAGTCAGCCAGCAACCAACAGAATGGAAAAAAAATTTTGCAATCTACCCATCTGACAAAGGGCTAATATTCAGAATCTGCAAGGAACTAAAACAGATTTACAAGAGAAAAACAAACAAACCCATTCAAAAGTGGGCGAAGGATATGAACAGACACTTTTCAAATGAAGACATTTGTGCAGCCAACAAACATATGAAAAAAAGCTCATCATGATTGGTCATTAGAGAAGTGTTCATCAAAACCACATTGAGATACCGTCTCACGTAGTTAGAATGGCAATCATTAAAAAATCAGGAGACAACAGATGCTGGAGAGTATGTGGAGAAATACGAACACTTTTACACTGTTGGTGGGAGTGTAAATTAGTTCAGCCATTGTGGAAGACAGTGTGGCAATTCCTCAAGGATCTAGAAATAGAAATTCCATTTCACCCAGCAATCCCATTACTTGGTATATACCCAAAGGATTATAAATCATTCTATTATAAGGACACATGCACACATATGTTAGTTTTGGTGCTGTTTACGATAGCAAAGACCTTGAACCAACTCAAATGCCCATCAATGATAGACTGGACAAAGAAAATATGGCACATATACACCATGGAATACTAAGCAGGCATAAAAAACGACGAGTTATTGTCCTTTGTAGAGACATGGATGAATCTAGAAACCACCATTCTCAACAAACTGACACAAGAACAGAAAACCAAACACTGCATGTTTTCACTCATAGGCAGGTGATGAACAATGAGAACATGTGGGCACAGGGAAGGGAACAACACTCACTGGGTTTGTTGAGGGGTAGAGAGGAGGGGAGGGAAGGGACAGTGGGGGTCAGGGAGGATGGGGAGGCATAACACCGGGAGAAATACCTGATGTAGATGACGAGGGAGTGGGGGGATGGAGACAGCAAACCACCACAGTGTGTATGTACCTATGCAACAATCCTGCAAATCCTGCAAGATTCAGGATGTTCACAAGTACCCCAGAGTGCAAAGTACATAAAAAAAAATTATTCATCTATTGATGAACATTTAGATTGTTTTCCCTCTTGGCTATGATAAATAATGATGAAATGAATATGAGAATGCATGTATTCCTTTAAAATCCTGATTTCAATTTCAATATTTTGGTTGTATATCCAGAAGTGACATTACTGGATCATGTGGTAATTTTGCTTTTAATTTTGAAGAACTTCTACATTATTTTCCACAATGGTTGCACTATTTTACATTCCCACCAACAGTTTACAAGAGGTCCAATTTCTCTACATCCTTGCTGACACTTCTCATCTTTTATGCTTAAAAAAGAAAAATAGCCATCCTAAGATGTGTGAGATAATATCTCATTGTAGTTTTGATTTTTATTTCCCTGATAATTAGTGATGTTGGTCCTCTCTTTATGTTCCAGTTGGCCATTTGTATGCCTTCTTTGGTAAATGTATATTTAGTATATTATTTCTTGCAACTGCGTGTGAACCTTAAATATCTCAATTAAAATTTCAATTTTAAAAATCCTAGGAAAATTCTGGTGTCAGCAATAATAAATCAAGCACACTACAACCTATATCATCCATTAATTACAACTGAAATCTGGACAAAAATACGAAAAGCAAAATTTATAACTCTCAAAAGCTTACAATGGTAGGCAGACTCAGGAGGAAGTCAAATCCTAAAGAACAACTCATATGGGAGTGAGTTTTAGTAGGCGTGAACAGTGAAAACTCTCAAAGAAACTGTGTCTTGCTGGCAAAAGGAATGACAGTGAAACACCCTGAACCAGAGAATGTGGGGATCATCCTTGTTTTTCATCATTTTTTTTCTCTCTTTTTCTCCAGGCCCTGCCTCAGGAGTGATCGTAGTCATGGAACTGTACTACAACGATAGTAAAGATACCTAAAACCTAAAGAGAAAAAACCCATCTTTCCGGTCAGAGAATCTGAGAATATGGGACCCTGTGCTTCAAAGAATGTCTATATAATACTCTGTTTTGTTTTTGTTTGTTTTACTTGTTTCCCTCCCATTACTTTTCTTTGAGGATGGCCTCAGTGTGTGTAACTGCTTGGCAATATAGGTGGCTAAAACATTGAGGGAAATTTTATCTTTCTAACTAGAATATAGAGAAAAGGGGCCCCTAGACTCAAGGAAGTGTGAAAGAAATCCCAAAACAGAGAAATTTCATTAGGTGATCCCCTGATTTTGTGAATTAACCAACAGAAGTCTCAGATATAGCCGTATGTTGTGCATGGGAGGGAGAGATCCAAAACAGCGTAGCAGACTTTCACTATGAAACTATAATATAAGCCACAACCTAGGTCCCAGACTAACTGCTTGCTGAGTGGCACATGGATGACACAGGCTGAATACAGCATAGGGAAGGCTTTGAAAACTTAACTGACACTGGAATCATCAGCAACAAAAGACAAGACAGAATTTGTTATTTGAATCTACCTAGGTTGAACTCCTGTGGTAACAAAGAAAACAAAAATCAACATTATCCAGAGGGTTTTAACAAGATCCAGAATCTTATCATAATATTCAAAATGTCCAGAATAAAATGCAAAGTTATTGAATGTACAACAAACAAGAAAAAATGTAACCAATTCTCAAGGAAAATAAAGATCAGTATATGTAAACCACAAGATGACCTAATGTAGAAATGTTTGAATAAAAACATTAAAGCAAATACTATAGCCATACCTTATGAAGTAAACACTTTGAAATTAATAGAAAGGCATTCTAACAGATAAAAATGAACGAAATGAAAATTTTAGAACAAAAATACAATATCTGACTTAAAAGAAGAACTATTGTATGGGATCAATAGTAGAATGATGACAGACAAAGGGCCAATAGAAATTATCCAATTGGCATGGCAAGAAAAAAAAAAAAGCATTGAAATAGTTAACTAATATTCAGAATCCTGTGGAATAATACCAAAAGGTGTAACATTTGTGTCATTGGATTTCTAGAAGATGAGAAAAGAAGATACTGTGCAGAAAATATATTTTAGAAAATTATTTTCTAAAAATTCCCAAATTACTTGAAAAATTAAAATCTGCAAATTCACAGGTGTATATATATATACATACACACACATAAGTAAAAATTATATTTTATAAGTTTTACATATATATATGTAAAACTTCCCAAATTACTTGAAAGATTAAAATCTGGAAATTCCCAGGTATATATGTGTGTGTGTGTGTATATATATATATATATATATATACATATATATATTCACAGGTATACATATACATATATATTCACAGGTATATGTGTATATATATATATATATATATATACACATAGGTATATGTATATATACCTGTGAATTTGCAGGTGTATATATATATATATATATATATATATATATATATACATATATATATATACACACAGGTATATGTATATATACCTGTGAATTTGCAGGTGTATATATATATATATATATATATATATATATATATATACACACATATATATATGTTCACATATATATACTAAATTATGTATTTTGTTAGCTTTGTTTAGGTATATTTTACAAATAAAATTTGCACATATTAAAGACGTATAATGTGATGCTTTTATATATACATATACTGTAAAATGATTATGGTTATTACTATCAAGATAATTAACATATTTCTCACTTCACATAGTAAAATTTGTGTGTGTATGTGTAGTGAAAATACTTAAGATAGACTCTCTTACCAAATTTCAAGTATGCAATATGTTATTATTAACTAAAGTAGCCATGCTGTGAATTAGGTATCTGGAAGTTATTTATCTTATAATTGCAAATTCATACCCTTTGACCAACATCTCCTCAATTTCTTCTTCCCTCAGTCCCTAAGAACCAGCCTTCTACTCTGCTTCTATGCATTAGATTTTTTAGATACTTTTTTGAGTCAATAATTATCTATTTTTATTAACCTTTCTTACAGGTATGCAAAGCTCCCATTTATTACTTTTTTTATAACTTTTATTTTAAGGTCAGTGATACATGTACAAATTTGTTATATAGGTAAACTTGAGTCATGAGAGTTTGCTGTATAAATTATTTCATCACTCAGGCATTAAGCCCAGACACCCCCCCCAACCAACCGTTAGTTATTTTTCCTGATCCTCTCTCTCCATTCACCTTTCACCCTCCAGTAGGCCCCAGTGTGTGTTGCTTTTTTCTATGTGTCCATATGTTCTCATCGTTTAGCTCCCACTTATAAGTAAGAACATGTAGTTTTTGGTTATCTGTTCTTGTGTTAGCCTGCTAAGGAGGATAATGGCCTCCAGCTCCATCTGTGTCCATGCAAAAGACATGATACTGTTCTTTTTTAATGGGTGCATAGTATTTTGTGGTGTATATGTACCACATTTTCTTTATCCTGTCTACAGTTGATGGGCATTCAAGGTGATTCCATATCTTTGCTATTGTGAATAGTGCTACAGTAAACATACATATGCATGTGTCTTTATTATGAACTGATCTACATTACTTTGAGCATATACCCTGAAAAGAGATTGATGGGTCAAATAGTAGTTCTGTTTTTATGTCTTTGATAAATCGTTGCACTGCTTTCCACAATGGCTTGAACTAACTTACCCTCCCACCAACAGATTTCTCAGCAGCCTCACTAGCACCCATTATTTTTTTACTTTTTAGTATGAATGGTGTGAGATAATATCTTATTTTGGTTTTGATTAGGATTTCTTTAATAATCAATGATGTTGAGCTTTTTCTTAAAAGGTTTGTTGCCTCAAGAGCAGAAAATCAAACACCACATGTTCTCACTCATAGGCAGGTGTTGAACAATGAGAACACAGGGACACAGGGAGGGAAGCACTACACACTGGGGTCCATTGGGGGGAAATGGGGGAGGGATGGAGGGGTGGGGAGGTGGGAAGAGATAGCATGGGGAGAAATGACAGATACAGGCGAGGGGACAGAAGGCAGAAAACCACACTGCCATGTGTGTACCTATGCAACAATCTTGCATGTTCTTCACATGTACCCCAAAACCTAAAATGCAATAAAAATAAATAAATAAATAAATAAATGCTTGTTGCCTGCATGTATGTCTTCTTTTGAAAACTATCTGTTCATGTCCTTTGCCCACTTTTTAATGCAGTCATTTGCTTGTTCTTGTAAATTTGTTTAAGTTCTTTAGAGATGATGGATATCAAACATTTATCAGCTGTATAGTTTGTAAAAATTTTCTTTCATTCTGTAGGTTGCCTGTTTAGTCTGTTAATTGTTTCTTTTCCTGTGCAGAAACTCTTAAGTTTAATTATATCCCATTTGTCAATTTTTACTTTTATTGTGATTGCTTTTGGTGTCTGTGTCATGAAATCTATGCCCATTCCTATGTCCATAATGATATTGTCTATGTTGTCTTCCAGGGTCTTTATCTTGGGTTGATTTTTTTACGTGGTGTAAGGAAGGAGTCCAGTTTCAGTGTTCTGCATATGGCTAACCAGTTATGCCAGTACCATTTATTGAATAGAGAAGCCTTTCCCCATTGCTTGTTTTCATCAGATTTGTTGAAGATCGGATAGGTTGTAGGTGTGTAGCCTTATTTCTGGGCTTCTGTTTCATTCCACTGTTCCATGTGTCTGTTTTTTTACCAGTACCATGCTGTTTTAGTGACTATACCGTGATCTGTATTATAGTTTGAAGTCAATCCCTGTAGTATAGTTTGAAGTCAGCTAATGTGATGAATCCAGCTTTTTTGTTTTGCTTTGTTTGTTTGGATTTTGTATTGTTTTTGCCTAGGATTGCTTTGGCTATTTGGGCTCCTTTTTGGTTCCATATGAATTTTAAATTGTTTTTCTAGTTCTGTGAAGAATGTCACTGATCGTTTGATAGAAATAGCATGGAATTTGTAAATTATTTCAGGCAGTATGGTTATTTTAATGATATTGATTATTCTGATCCATGGGCATAAAATTTTTTTTTTTTTTTTTTCCATTTGCTTGTGTCATCTCTGATTTCTTTAAACAGTGTTTTCTTTTTGTCCTTGTAGAGATCTTTTACCTCGCTGGTTAGTTGTACTCCTAGGTATTATACCTTTCTTGTGGCAATTATGAATCTGATTGTGTTTCTGATTTGGTTCTTGGCTTGGTAGTTGTTGGTGTATAGGAATGCTAGTAATTTGGGGCCATTGATTTTGTATCCAGAGAATTTTCTGAGGTTGTTTATCAGGTGAAAGAGGTTTTAGGCTAAGACTATGGGGTTTTACACATATATAATCATGTTATCTGCAAACAGGGTTAGTTTGACTTCCTCTCTTCCTATTTGGATGCCTTTTTTTCTTTCTCTTGCCTGATTGATCTGGCCAGGACTGCCAATATCTACCAAACAACACTATGTGTATTAGAAGTGGTGAGAGAGAGCATCATTTTCTTGTGCCAGTTTTCAAAGGGAACATTTCCAGCATTTGCTCATTCAGATGTTGGCTGTGTGTTTGTCATAGATGGCTCTTGTTATATTGAGGTGCACTCCATCAACACCTAGTTCGGTGAGAGTTTTTAACATGAAGCGGTGTTGAATTTTATCAAAAGCTTTTTTTTCATCTATAGAGATAATTATGGTTTTTATTGTCTTTACTTCTGTTTATGCTGTGAATCACATTTATTGATTTGCATAGGTTGAACCAACACTGCATTCCAGGGTTATCCACCATGATCCTTTTGATCATGGTGAATAAGCTTTTTGATATGCTGCTGAATTTTGTTTGCAAGAATTTTGCTGAAGATTTATGAATCAATGTTCATCAAGGATACTGGAATAAAGTTTTCTTTTTTGTTGTGTCTCTTCCAGGTTTTGGTATCAGGATGATGATGGCCACATAGAATGAATTGGGAAGGAGTCGTTCTTTCTCCATTTTTTGGAATGGTTTCAGCCTGAAGGGTACCAGATATTCTTTGTACATATTGTAGAATTTGGCTGTAAATATTTCTGGTCTTGGGCTTTTTTTGGTTGATAGGCTATTGATTACTAAGTCATTTTTGGAAATTTTTATTCTTCCAGGGATTCACTTTCTTCCTGGTTCGATCTTGGAAGTATGTATGTGTCCAGAAATTTATCCATTTCTTCTAGGTTTTCTAATTTTGCATAGAGCTGTTCATAATATTCCCTAATGGTTATTTGTATTTTTGTATTTCTGTGGCATCAGTCGTACTACATGCTTTGTCATTTCTAACTGTGTTTCTTTGGATTGTCTCTTTTTTCCTCTTTATTAGTCTATCTAGGGGTCTATTTTATTAATTTTTTTCAAAAAGCAAACGTATTTGTTGCCCTTTCTAACGGGGTGTGTGTGTGTGTGTGCGCATGCATGCGCGCACACGCGCGTGCCTCAATCTCCTTCAGTTAAGCTCTGATTTATTTTTCTTCTGCTATCTTTGGTCTTGGTTCTCTAGTCCTTTTGGTTGTAATGTTAGGTTGTTAATTTGTGATATTTTTAACTTATTGATGTGGGCATTTAGTGCTCTGAATTTCCTTCTTAACATTGCTTTAGTTGTATCCCAGAGATTCTGGTATGATGTTTCTTTGTTCTCATTAGTTTCAAATAACTTCTTGATTTCTGTCTTAATTTCATTAGTTACCCAAAAGTCATTCAGAAGCAGGTTATTTGATTCCTATGTAATTGCATGATTTTGAGTGAGTTTTTCTTTTAACTTTGATATTTATTTTTATTGTGCTGTGGTCTGAGAGTTTGTTTTGTATGATTTCAATTCTTTTACATTTGGTGAGGTTTGTTTTATGTTCAATTGTGTGACTGATTTTAGAGTATTTGCCATGTGGCTATAAGAACAATGTATATTGTGTTGTTTGTAGAGGGAGAGTTCTGTAGAAGTCTTTTTTTTTTTTTTTTGAGGCGGAGTTTCACTCTTGTTACCCAGGCTGGAGTGCAATGGCGCGATCTCGGCTCACCGCAACCTCCGCCTCCTGGGTTCAGGCAATTCTCCTGCCTCAGCCTCCTGAGTAGCTGAGATTACAGGCACGCACCACCATGCCCAGCTAATTTTTTGTATTTTTAGTAGAGACGGGGTTTCACCATGTTGACCAGGATGGTCTCGATCTCTTGACCTCGTGATCCACCCGCCTCGGCCTCCCAAAGTGCTGGGATTACAGGCTTGAGCCACCGCACCCGACAGAAGTCTTTAAGATACATTTGGTCCAATATTGAGCTCAGGTCCTGAATATCTTTGTTAATTTTCTGCCTTGATGATACGTCTAATACTGTCAGTGGAGTGTTGAAGTCTCCCCTATAACTGTATAAGAACCTAAGTCTCTTCATTAATCTCTAAAAAATTGCTTTATGAATCTGGATGCACCTGTGTTGGGTGCATATTTAGTTAGAATAGTTAGGTCTTCCTGTTGCACTGAACCCCTTACCATTATTTAATGACCTCCTTTGTCCTTTTTTTAATTTTTGTTGTTTTAAATTCTGCTTTGTCTGAAATCAGAATTGAAAACCTTGCTATTTTTCTGATTTCCTTTTGCTTGGTAGATTTTTCTCCATCCCTTTATTTTAAGCCTGTGAGTGTCATTGTGTGTGAGTTGGGCCTCTTGAAGACACTGTACCATTAGGTCTTTGTTCTTTATCCACTTTGCCACTCTATGCCTTTTAATTGGAACATTTAGCCCATTTACATTCAAGATTAGCATTGATATGTGTGAACTTGATCATATCATCATAATCTTAGCTGGCTATTATGCAGACTTGTTTGTGTGGTTGCCTTTATAGTGTCACTGGTCTGTGTACTTAAATGTGTTTTTTTTTTTTTTTTTTTTTTTTTTTTTGCTTTTACTGGGAAATGTTTATTAAATATTCACTATGTACATGGCAATGCACGAAATAATATACATATTACCTTTAAGCTTTTATTTATATTATTCTTTTCTTTTATATCCCTTTTACTTTTGTCAATTAAAATTCTATTAATTCTCTAAAATCTATGTCAGGTATTATTCCATGGAGCTCTCTTAGAGAACTGAGAACCAAAGATATTCCCTTTTCTTCTAAATTCTTAAATTATGAATCTTAAAATATAAACATGTTCAAAATATGTATATAAATACATATACATAGTTTATGTTATTTATGTTCTCTAGAACTTCATTTATTATCTTATCTCCAACCTAGTTTTAAGTATTTGCTAAATGTTTAATGAACACATATTTGTTGAGTACTAAATGAATTATAATCCCTTGAGGATAAGACTATTTTCTACTTTCTGCTGTTTCTTTCAAAATCTACCACATAACCTGGCAGTAATATAGCATCAAATAAATGTGTGTTGATTTTCATTAAATAATTAATAGAGTGAAAAGGCCTTTTCAAGTTAAAAAAAATCTCTTGACATTATTTTTCCATACAGTATTCCATCTTTAACTTCTAATGATGTAATCGCTAGTAAAAGATGTTTGCTCTAATAAAATTTAATTTGTAATACGGCTTTTTGTGTATACTCTTTATATTCTAGGACTATATGATCTTTCACTTTTCATAAAGAGTATATTACACATAGTGGATGGTTAGTAAAACTGGATGTGAAATATTTATTATAAGGAAGATAGTGTGCAAACCCACTGTTTCACTATACATTTTTTGAGGAATATTACTTGAAGATGACAATGCAAATTGTTTTCACAATTATTTTATGATCATCATCATGTTTCAGCCTATTTATTCAAAACTTTATACTTTCAAAACTTTTACACCTGTTATTTTCTTTTTTTTTATTGCATTTTAGGTTTTGGGGTACATGTGATGAACATGCAAGATTGTTGCATAGGTACACACATGGCAGTGTGCTTTGCTGCCTTCCGTCCCCTCACCTGTATCTGTCATTTCTCCCCATGCTATCTCTTCCCACCTCCCCACACCCGCGCCCCTCCCCCATTTTCCCCCAATGGACCCCAGTGTGTAGTGCTCCCCTCCCTGTGTCCATGTGTTCTCATTGTTCAACACCCGCCTATGAGTGAGAACATGCGGTGTTTGATTTTCTGCTCTTGTGTCAGTTTGCTGGGAATGATGCTTCTTATATTTTATACAAAAATTAAGTCAAGATGGATTAAAGATTTAAATGTAAGATTTAAAACCATAAAACCCTAGAAGAAAACCTAGGCAACAACATTCAAGACATAGGCATGTGCAAAACTAAAACACCAAAAGGGAAGTGTTGGCAGGGTGGTGAGGGGAGAGGAGAGAGATAGTATTAAGAGAAATACCTAATGACATAGATCCAAAGACTCACCTTACATTTAAATCTTTAATCCATCTTGACTTAATTTTTGTATAAAATATAAGAGAAGGATCCAGTTTCAGCTTTCTGCCAGTCTGTGTCTTTTGATTGGGGCATTTAATCCATTGACATTTAGGGATAGTATTGTTATGTGTGAATTTGATGCTGTCATTTTGATGCTACCTGGCTGTTTGGTTGGTTAGTTGATGCAGTTTCTTGATTGTGTTGATGCTTTTTTACCATTTGGTGTGGTTTTGGAGTGGCTGGTACTGGTTGTTCCTTTATATGTGTAGAGCCTCTTTCAGGAGTTCTTGTAGAGCAGGTTTGCTGGTGATGAAATCTCTGAGTGCTTGCTTGTTCACAAAGGATTTTATTTTTCCTTCACTTATGAAGCTTAGTTTGGCTGGATAGGAGATTCTGGGTTGAAAGTTCTTTTCTTTAAGGATGTTGAATATTGGCCCCCAATCTCTTCTGGCTTGTAGGGTTTCTGCTGAGAGATCTGCTGTGAGTCTAATGGGCTTCCCTTTGTGGGTAACCCGACCTTTCTCTCTGGCTGCCCTTAGCATTTTCTCTTTCATTTCAACCCTGGTGAATCTGACGATTATGTGCCTTGGGGTTGCTCTTCTTGAGGAATATCTTTGTGGTGTTCTCTGTATTTCCTGGATTTGAATATTGGTCTGCCTTGCTAGGTTGGGGAAGTTTTCCTGGATAATATCCTGAAGAGTATTTTCCAGCTTGGATTCATTCTCTTCATCACATTCAGGTACACCTATCAGACGTAGATTAGGTCTTTTCACATAGTCCCACATTTCTTGAAGATTTTGTTCATTCCTTTTTGCGCTTTTTTCTCTGTTCTTGCCTTCTCTTTTTATTTCATTGAGTTGATCTTCGACCTCTGATATCCTTTCTTCTGCTTGGTCAATTCGGCTGTTGAAGCTTGTGCATGCTTCATGAAGTTCTCGTGTTGCGTTTTTCAGCTCCATCAATTCACTTATACTCCTCTCTATGCCGTCCATTCTCGTCAGCAGTTCGTCCAATCTTTTTTCAAGGTTCCTATTTTCTTTGCGATGGGTTAGAACATGTTCTTTTAGCTCATTGTAGTTTCTTACTACCCACCTTCTGAAGTCTGATTCTGTCATTTCATCACCCTCCTTCTCCATCCGGTCTGGTTCCCTTGCTGGTGAGGAGTTGTGATCCCTTTTAGGAGGAGAGGTGTTCTGGTTTCGGGAGTTTTCATCCTTTTTGCGCTGGTTTCTTCCCTTTTTTTGTGGGTTTATCCACCTGTTGTCTGTCTCTGTCCCAGGGAGTTGGAGCTTTATGAGTTTCCTTTGCACTACTGCCTTTTTTGATTTTTCTTTCAGGTCGGACCCGCCCAACTAGCAGCACGCCTAGCCTCTGCCTGCCCGCAGGGGCTTTGCTGAGCTGCTGTGGGCTCCGCCCAGCTGTCCTGAGCTCTTCCCTGTAGTCCTTTTTATATGGTGGCCCCGCCTCTGTTATGGCAGACTCTCTCTGTTGTGGCAGGTTGCCTTGGCAACGGCGGGTTGCCTCGGCAACGGCAGCCTGCCTCCGTAGCTGTGGAGTCTCAGTAATGGCGGAAGCCCCTCCCCCACGGAGCCGGACAGTCCCGGTTCAGCTGTGCTTGGTTTGAAGGGCTCAACCCAGAGGGTTTCCAATTACTGTTTTTGTTTTCGTTGTTGTTGGGGGTGGAGGGGTGGGACCAACCGAGCCTGATCACCCGGCTCCCTGACTCAGAGTCTTTTCTTTTAAGTTGAACAACCCCGCGTTCCGGTCGCTTGTTGAAAAGGCGCCGGGATCTCCCGTGCTGCGACTCACGGAGTCGGCTCGAACTGCGGCGCCGGCTCCTGGTGGATTTTTTGCCTAGGAATCTCCTGGCCTGACTCGCTATTTCAGATGAATGGGCAACTCTGCCGTCTCAGGGCTCTGCTCGCCAGCTAAGAGGGCTCCCAGACCAGTGGCTTTTGTACGGAGAACCGCAGCAACAGGGAGTGGTCACAGCAGCCGCGCGGGCGGAATCAGCCCCACAGGGGCCAAAACAGCCGCACTGGCTGGTACTGCGACGCTGGCGACCCCTCTGCCTGGGTATCTCCTGGTCTGTGGGCAATAAGAGTTCGTCTGGAAATGAGGCGTCCACTCACCCTCTGCACTTTCACTGGGAGCTGAAGTCCTGAGCTGTTCTTAGGCGGCCATCTTCCCAGCATTCCCCTTAAATGTGTTTTTATAGTGAATGGTAATGTTATTTTCTTTACATAGTTAGTGCTTCCTTGAGAAGCTCTTGTATGGCGGGTCTGGTAATAACAAATGGTAATGTTCTTTTCTTTACATAGTTAGTGCTTCCTTGAGAAGCTCTTGTATGGCAGGTCTGGTAATAACAAATTCCCTAGGTATTTGCTGGTCTGAAAAAGATCTTATAAAACTTAGTATGACCACATGTGAAATTCTCAGTTAAAATTTCTTTTCTTTAAGAATGTTGAATATTGGCCCCCCCCAATATCTTCTGGCTTTTGGGGTTTCTGCTGAGAGTTCTACTGTTAGTCTGATAGGCTTCACTTGTAAGTGACATTACCTTTCTCTCTAGCTGCTTTTAATATTTTTTCTTTCATTTCTACCTTGGAGAATCTGATGATTATTTGTGAATGATCTTGTGAATGATCTTCTTTTGAGATATCTTTACTGGGGTTCTCTGTATTTCTTGTATTTGAATGTTGGCTTCTCTAGCTATGTTGGGGATGCTCCCATGGATGATATTCTGAAATTTGGTTTTTCCACATTGCTTCCATTCTCCCAACTTCTTTCAGGGACACAAATGAGTTGTAGATGTAATTTATTTATATAATCTCCTATTTCTTGGGGTTTTTGTTAGTTCCTTTTTTTTCCTCTCGATTCTTGTCTGTCATATTTCAGAAAGCCAGTCATCAAGCCCTGAGATTCTTTCCTCAGCTTGGTCCATTCTGCAATTAATACTTGTGATTGCATTATGAAATTCCTGTAGTGTTTGTTTCAGCTCTATCAGGTCGGTTGTGTTTTTTTCTATACTGGCTATTTTGTTTGTCTGCTCCTGTATTGTTTAATTGTGATTCTCAATATCCTTTGATTGAGTTTCAACATATTCCCGCATCTCAATTGTGTTTTCTTCTATCTATATTCTGAATTCTGTTTCTGTCATTTCAGTCATCTCAGCTTGGTTCAGAACCCTTTCAGGGAAGCTAGTGCAGTCATTTGAAGGAAAGAAGAAACTATGGCTTTTTGAGTTGTTGGAGTTCTTCTGCTGGTTCTTTCTCATCTTTGTGGGTTGATGTTCTCTTAACCTTTGAAGTTGCTGTCCTTTGAATGGACTTTTTTTCCTTTTTTTATTATACTTTAATTTCTGGGGTACATGTGCTGATTGTGTAGGATTGTTACATAGGTATACACCTGCCATGGTGCTTTGCTACATCCATCCCTTCATCACCTACCTTAGTTATTTCTCCTAATGTTATCCCTCTCCAATACCCCCACCCCTGCTATCCCTCCCCTAGCCCCCACCCCTCAACAGGTCCCAGTGTATGATGTTCCCCTCCATGTGTCCATGTGTTCTCATTGTTAAACACCCACTTAGTGAGAACGTGCAGTGTTTGGTTTTCAGTTCTTGTGTCAGTTTGCTGAAAATGATGGTTTCCAGCTTCATCCATGTACCTGTAAAGGACACAAACTCATCCTTTTTTATGGCTGCATAGTATTCCATGGTGTATATGTGCCACATTTTCTTTGTCCAGTCTATTATTGATGGGCATTTGGGTTGGTTCAGGGTCTTTGCTATGGTAAACAGGATCACAACCAACATATGTATGCATGTGTCCTTATAATAGAATGATTTCCTATTTCTCCACATTCTCTGTAACATCTGCTGTCTCCAGATTTTTTAATGATCACCATTCTGACTGGCATGAGATGGTATCTCAATGTGCTTTTGACTTGCATTTCTCTAATGACCAGTGATGATGAACATTTTTTCATATGTTTCTTGGCTGCATAAATGTCTTCTTTTGAAAAGTGTCTTTTTTTTTTCTTTTATTCTAGTTGATGACCTTGAGAGTTTGATTGCAGTACAAGGTGGGTTCAGTTGACTGGCTTTATTTGTGGAAGATTTTAGGGGACCAAGTTTCAGTTCCCAGCTCCTGAACTCTGTGCCCTAACTCTGAGGGACTTTTATTGGGCTCCAACTTTGTTCTCTCACTCCTCGAGGTTAGGAACTTACTGTGCTGGGGAGGCCAGGATGCTTCTGGACCACTGGTCACCACACTCCAATGGATGGTGCCAGCCAAAGCATTTTGTAGGGTGGTGGCAGTGGGATCCTTCCTTATTCATATGTGCCAGCAGTGGCAGTGCAGTGGGTGCATGCTTACTGGTTGCAGCAGAGTGCTAGCAGGTGTCAGGGTACCTGCCTTTATATGGGCATTAACACAGTCTTGGAGGCAGTAAGGCTCATGGGTGCAAGGGGCTCCCACTGGTGACTGTGTGTGTGTTTGCACTACTGGTGATGTCAGCAAGGGAGCTGGGCAATGGTGGGTACTGGTCTATGTGTGCCCTCTATGCACATTAATGGAGGCAGGGGTGGCTGCTTCAGGTTGTGTGGAGGCCAGCTGTTCTCTGTGCCTAGTTTCAATCTGGTGGCAGTGTTGATATTCTGGTGGGAAGCTGGCTCAAATGTGGCTCGCAGGCTCTGGAGCTCACCAAGGCTCTGACTAAAATGGCAGTGTGATGGAGAAGTAGGGGTGGAGTGCACCCCTGCCAGCATCAGCAACAGGGCAGGATGCAGGTGCATGTGCATGCTGGCAGGACAGGAAAGGCAAGATTCGCTCGTGCACACATATGCCAGCAATGCAATGTGGAGAATAGCTGTGGGCCTGGGGGAAGCTGTAGTGGCTGGAAGTGGGCAGGATGGTATGGGCAGGGGCTTGCCCTACTGGGGCTGTCCAACAGTCAGGCATGGTCCACCAAGGTAGGAGTTATGATACGGATTTCCAGGGCCTCTGAAGCTTCACTGTAAACAGGTGTGGTCATGCTGGAGTCCCAAGAGAAGCCAGCACACCAACAAGTACTCAGGTCAGACTAGACCCATTTGACAGGCAAGACTGCCCTGCAGAGTTCCGGTCTTACAGTTCCCCTAGGGCTAAAGTCTTTTATGAGAGCAAGTCAAGTCTAGGGGAATGGGCATCCCTGGACATACTCTGCTACAGATGTTCCCACACCAAACCTTCTCATCTCCACATTGGCTGGTGTGCTGCCCCTACCACTTCTCTAAGCAGCTTTCTCTGCCAACTCAAAAGTGTCTATGGTGGTCAGAGTGGAAGGAGGTTCTCCTCCTGCCAAGATTCCCAAGGCCCATGGTGAGAGTGGGCTGCTTCTAGTCGGTTCAACTCATGCATTCCCCCAGAGTCATTGAGGGTGAGAAATGAGCCAGTGTAAGTTTTCTGTTCCGCCAGGATGTACATGCATATGCACCCTGCCCTGTCACTAATGCTGGCAGGAGTGCACTCCTCCCCTTCTTCTCCATCATACTGCCATTTCAGTCAACGGGGATCAGAGCCTGCCAGCCACATTGCAGCCAGCTTTCCACCAGAACACTTCTCCCTTCAGCCCAGCTTCCGTGTCTTCCCTCGATCCACTGCCAGTGACTTCCTTTTGACAATCTGTCAGGAGTGCAACAATTGTCCTGGTCCCTCAATGGCAGCTGTTCCACCTGGCTGTGTCTAGTTGCCCATCTCACCCAAATTCAAATTCTACATATAAATAAAATAATACAGTATTTATATTTCTATAGCTGGCTTATTTACTTAGCATAATGTTCTCCAGGTTCATCCATATTATCCTAAATGGCAGAATACTGTTGCTTTTTATAGTTAAATAATATTACGTTTTGTACATATGCCAAATTTTTTATCCATATTCTATATATTTTTAAATTCATTTTTTTACCAACAGACAGGTTATTTACATATTTTGACTACCGTCAACAATGCTGCAAGGAACATGAGAGTTCAGGTATCTCAACAACTGATTTCATTTCCTTTTGATATATACCCAGAAGTAGCATTCCATCCATTCTGTGCAGAGACCTTGGTTCAAAGAAACCCTTTCTGCTACATGCCCAGGAACATCTCCAGACATTTGAAGCACCCACTTGCTTGGTCCAGCAGCCTGAGTCACCCCACCCCTTCTCTGTGAGATCTTAGTGCAAAGGGGCCCTCTCCGTTCCACACCCACATAGATTTCCAGGCATTTAGAGTATCACCCACATGAATTAGCAGCATGACCACTCTACTCTTCTTGTGCAGAGATCCTGGTGCAGGGAGACCCTCTCTTTCATACCCAGGCAGATCACTAGGCATTTGGAACACCCACTTGTCTCTTTCATTCACCTGAGGCTTCCCACTCCTCCAGGCAGAGAACCTGCTTGCCTGGTGCAGCAGCCTCAGTCACCCTACCTCTTTGGTGTGGAGATCTTCAGGTAGAGGGGTCCTCTCTGTTCCACACCCAGGCAAATCTCCAAGCATTTGAGAAACCCATTCTCTTGGATTAGGAGTTTAGGCCACTTCCTCATCCCTGTGCAGAAAACTTGGAGCTGAGGAAGTTTCCCAGCTGCATGCCTAGGCATTCATCTGGACACCTGGTGGCCACCCAGTGGATTCCTCCTTGACCACGGTGCTTCTGCCTGCCATGTGGGGACCTGCAGGCAGACCTGCATTCTCTGGCCTCACCCTTCATGTGCAAATCAATAAATCTGCATCACCAAATAAACAAAATTAGAAATAAAAACCACATGATCATTTCAATAGATACAGAGAAAGCTTTCAATAAAATCTGACATCCATTGATGATAAAAATTCCCAAAAAACTAGGCAGCAAAGAAACATACCACAAAATAAAAAGAGCCATCTATTACACACCCAGAGCTGACATCATACTGAATGGGCAAAAACTGGAATTATTCTTCTTGAGAGGTAGAACAAGAGAAGAATGCTCACTCTCATCACTCCTATTCAACTTAATACTGAAAGTGCTCACCACAGCAATCAGGCAAGAGAAAGAAATAAAAGGTATCTAAATAGGAAAGAAAGATATCAAACTATCTCTCTTCATGGATGATATAATTTTATACTTTGAAAACCCTAAAGACTTCCTCAAAAAACTCTAGGAACTGACAAACAACTTTAATCAAGTTTCAAAATACAACATACATTTACAAAATCATTGGCATTTCTATACACCAATAACATTTCAGCTGAGAGCCAAATCAAGAGCGCATTCCCATTTACAATAGACACAAAAAAATAAAATAAAATACCTGAAATACATCTGACAAAAGATGTGAAAGATCTCTACAAGTAGAACTATAAAACATTACTAAAAGAAATTGCAGATGGCACAAACAAATGGAAAACCATCCCATATTCATGGATTCAAATAATCAATATAGTTAAAATGGTCAAAATACCCAAAGCATTATACACATTAAATACTATTCTTACCAAGCTATCAATGTCATTTTTTACAGAATTGGAAAAACTATTCCAAAATTTCTGTGAAGTCAAGAAAAGAGCCCAAATAGCCAAAGCAATCCTAAGCAAAAACAACAAAGCTAGAGGCATGACTTTACTTGACTTCAAACTATACTATAGGGCTCTAATAACCAAAACAGCATAGTACTGCTACAAAAACAGACATGTGAACCAATGGAACAGAACAGAGAACCCAGAAATAAAGCCACACACCTACAGCCTTCTAATATTCAACAAGGTAGCTGAAAATAAGCAAAAGGAAAATAACTCACTATGCAATAAATTATGCTGGGATAGTTAACTAGCCATATGCAGAAGAATGAAACTGTATTCCTACATTTCACCATACAAAAGTTAATTCAAGGTGAATTAAATATTTAAATTGTATACCTTAAACTATAAGAATCCTAGAAGACAACCTAAGAAATATTATTATAGTCCATTCTTGCAATGCTAGGAAGAAATACCTGATAATGGATAGTTTATAAAGAAAAGAGGTTGAATTGGTTCATGATCCTGAAGGCTGTGTAGAAAGCATGATGCTGGTATCTGCTTCTGGTGAGGCTTCAAGGAGTTTACAATCATGGCAGAAGGCTAAGGGGGAGAGGCACAACACATGGCAAGAGTGGGAGCAAGAGAGACAGTGGGGGTAGAGGGGTTGGATGCCACACACTTAAACAATCAGATCTTTCAAGAACTCACTCACTATCATTAGGACAGCACCAAGCCAGGAGGGGCCCATTCCCATGATCCAAATGCGTCCCACTAGGCCCCATCTCAAGCACTGAGGTTTACAGTTCAACACGAAATGTGAACAGTAAAAAATATACAAACTATATCAACTATTCTGGACACTGCTTTTATTTATTTATTATTTATTTATTTTGTGTGTAAAGATTAATGGAAAAGAAATGGAATAACCTCATTTCAGGAAGTTTGTAGAGAAAGAGAAAATTAAAAAGAGGATAGTGAAGATGGTTTTCTCTTTTTTTTAAGAAAGAGAAAGAAAGAAAGGAAAGAAGGAAGGAAGGAACAGAAGAAAGAAAGAAAAGAAAGAAAGAAAAGAAAAAGAAAGAAAGAAAGCAAAAGAGAGAGAGAGAAAGAAAGAGGAAGAGAAAGAGGGAGAGAGAACGGGAGTCTTGCTCTATTGCCCAGGCTGGAATACAGTCTAAAAGTGGGTATTAAAAACCTCTTTTATGCCAATAATTGTGCTTGACAATGGGGACAGGAAGGAATAAGGGAGGAAGATAACAAACAATCAGTCAACTGATATTTCACTTAAACCTGTGAAATGCTATGCATTTGCTGAAGAGTGATTTACTTCAAATTATGTGGTCACTTTTAGAGTAGGTGTGATGTGGTGCTGAGAAGAATGTATATTCTGTGGATTTGGGGTGGAGAGTTCTGTAAATGTCTATTAGGTTTGCTTGTTCCAGGTCTGAGTTCAAGTCCTGGATATCCTTGCTAATTTTCTGTCTTGTTGACCTGTCTAATATTGACAATGGGGTGTTAAAGTCTCCCTCTATTATTGTGTGGGAGTCTAAGTCTCTTTGTAAGTCATTAAGAACTTGCCTTATGTATGTGGGTGCTCCTGTATTGGGTGCATATATGTTTAGGATCATTACCTCTTCTTGTTGCATTGATCCTCTTACCATTATGTGGTGTCCTCTTTGTCTCTTTTGATCTTTGTTGCTTTAAAGTCTGTTTTATCAGAGATGAGAATTGCAACTGTTGCTTTTTTTTTCTCTCTCTCTCTCCATTTGGTTGATAAATCTTCCTCCATCCCTTTATTTTGAGCCTTTGTGTATCCTTGCATGTGAGATGGGTTTCCTGGGTAGAGCACACTGATAGGTTTTGGCTTTATATCCAATTTGCCTGTCTGTGTCTTTTGATTGGGGCATTTAGTCCATTTAAATTTAGGGTTAATATTGATATGTGTGAATTTAATACTGCCATTTAATGCTAGCTAGCTGTTTTGCCCTTTAATTGATGCAGATTCTTCATTATGTTGATGCTCTTTACCTTTTGGTATGTTTTTGGAATGGCTGATACTGGTTGTTCCTTTCTATGTGTAGAGCCTCTTTCAGGAGCTCCTGTAAAGCAGGCCTGGTGGTGATAAAATCTCTGAGTACTTGCTTGTTCACAAAGGATTTTATTTTTCCTTCACTTATGAAGCTTAGTTTGGCTGGATATGAAACTAAGGGGTTGAAAATTCTTTTCTTTAAGGATGTTGAATATTGGCCCCCACTCTCTTCTGGCTTGTAGGGTTTCTGCTGAGAGATCTGCTGTGAGTCTGATGGGCTTCCCTTTGTGGATAACCTGACCTTTCTCTCTGGCTGCCCTTAGAATTTTCTCCTTCATTTCAACCCTGGTGAATCTGACAATTATGGGCCCTGGGGTTGCTCTTCTTGAGAAATATCTTTGTGTTCTCTGTATTACCTGGACTTGAATATTGGCCTGCCTTGCTAGGTTGGGGAAGTTTTCCTGGATAATGTCCTGAAGAGTATTTTCCAGCTTGGATTCATTCTCTTTGTCACAATCAGATACACCTATCAAACATAGATTAGGTCTTTTCATATAGTCCCATATTTCTTGGAGACTTTGTTCATTTCTTTCTACCCTTTTTTCTCTAATCTTACCTTCTTGTTTTATTTCATTGAGTTGATCTTCGACCTCTTATATCCTTTCTTCTGCTTGATCAATTGGACTGTTAAAACTTGTACATACTTCATGAAGTTCTCGTGTTGTGTTTTTCAGCTCCATCAATTCACTTATATTTCTCTCTAAATTGTCTGTTCTCATTACCATTTCATCAAATCTTTTTTCAAGGTTCTTAGTTTCTTTGCATTGAGTTAGAACATGTTCTTTGAGCTCACAGAAGTTTCTTATTATCCACCTTCTGAAGCCTGATTCTGTCAATTTATCACACTCATTCTCTATCAGGCCTTGTTGCCTTGCTGTTGAAGAGTTGTGATCCCTTGTAGGAGGAGAGGTATTCTGATTTCAGGTGTTTTCAGCCTTTTTGTGCTGGTTTCTTCCCATCCTTGTAGATTTATCCACCTGTCATCTTTGTAGTTGCTGACTTTCAGATTGGGTCTCTGAGTGAACCTCCAGTTTGTTGGTGATGAAATTATTTCTGTTTCTTAGTTTTCCTTCAGTGGACACCCCTCCACAACAGAGCTGAACCTTCCCAGGTTCAGCTGTGCTTGCTGTGAAACTCTCAACCCACAGCGTTTCCAATTGCTGTTTTTTTTTTTTTTGTGGGGGTGGGACCAGCCGAGCCTGATCACCTGGCTTCCTGCCTCCGAGCTTTTGTTGTTGTTGTTGTTGTTGTTGAACGGTTAACTCTCTCCCAGGTGTTCCAGTCACCTGTTGAAAAGGCATCAGGATCTGTGTGATTTCCAGTGTGGTGACCCACTTCACCGGCTGAAACAGTGGCGTTGAGATTCATGGCACCTTTCTGCCAGGGAATCACCTGGCCTGGCTCCCTGTTTCAGTCCTCTTTTTAATCAGCTGAATGGGCAACTCTGCCTTCCCAGAGCTCCAATCGCCAACTAAAAGGGCACCCAGTCCCGTATATTTTGTACTGAGAACCACCGTGCTGGGGTGCCGGCAACCACGCCGACCAAAAGAGTC
Organism: Saimiri boliviensis; assembly: GCF_048565385.1. Classification (NCBI taxonomy): domain Eukaryota; kingdom Metazoa; phylum Chordata; class Mammalia; order Primates; family Cebidae; genus Saimiri; species Saimiri boliviensis. Next base: position 56,950,772 of record NC_133470.1, read on the forward strand.
ATGCTGGTGACCCATGGGGCCCCTCCACCTGGGAATCTCCTGGTCTGTGGGCAATAAAAATCCATCTGGAAATGTGGCATCCACTCACTCTCTGTGCTTTCACTGGAAGCTGCAATCCTGAGATGCTCCTAATCAGCCATCTTGGATCTCCCTCCTGACACTTATTTTTGGAAATTTACTATGACTAAGTCATCAAAAGCAATTGCAACAAAAATAGAAATTGACAAGTGGGGCCTAATTAACCTAACAAACTTCTGTATAGCAAAAGAAACTATCAATATAGTAAACAAACAACCTATAGAATGGAAGAAATTATTCATAGACTATACATCCAACAGAAGTATACTATCCAGAATATGTAAGGATCTTAAACAATTGAATAAGCAAAAAACAAGTAATCCCACTTAAAAATGGGAAAAAGACATGAATAGACACTTCTCAGAAGACATACAAGTGGCCAAAAAAATGAAAAAAAAAGTTCATTATCACTAATCATCAGAAAAATGTCAATCAAAACCACAATGAGATATCATCTCTCACCTGTCAGGATGTCTATTATTAAAAAGTCAAAAAAGAACAGATGTCGGCAGGGCTATGGAGAAAAGGGAATGCTTATACACTAATGGAAACCAATTTAGAGATTTCTTAAAGAACTTAAAACATAACTCCTATTCAACTAAGTAATCTCATTACTGGTTATATATCCAAAAGAAAATAAATCATTCTACCAAAAAGACACATGCACTTGCATGTTCACCATAGCACTGCTCACAATAGCAAAGTCAAGGAATCAACCTAGGTGTCTATCAACAGTGGACTGGATTTTTTAAATGTGGTACATATAGAGAATGGAATGCTACACAGCGAAAAACAAACAAAAAAAAAATGAATGAAATTGTGTTCTTTGCAAAAACATGGAGGCAACTGGAGGCCACTATCCTAAGTGAATGAATGCAGGAACAGAAAACCAAATACTGTATGTTCTTACTTATAAGTGGGAGCTAAACAACAGGCAATCATGCATGTAAAGACGGCAACAATAGATAATGGGGACTATTAGAGAGGGGAGGAATAAAAGGGGCGAGAGTTGAAAAACTGTTGGATAGTATGCTCAGTGCTTGAGTGATAAAATCATTCACACTCTAAACCTCAGTATTATGCAATATGCCTAGGTAACAAATCTGCATAGGTAGCCCCTTAATTTAAAGTAAAAGTTGAAAAAATAATAAACATACTCTCATCGCTTCTCGGCCTTTTGGCTAAAATCAAGTGTATAAACATACTCTCAATACATGATCCAGTAATTCCACTCTTATGCATTTACCCAAGAGAAATAAAAACTTGGGACAAATATCTATATAGTTAATATTTACAGCAGCCTTGTTAGTAATCAGCAAAACTTGGTTCAATCCAAAAGCATTTCAACTAATGATGAAAGAAACTGGTATAATACTACTCAGCAATAAAACATGCAGAAATGTGGGCAAATCTTAAATGCATTATGCTAAGCAAAAGAAGTCACCCACAAAAGACTACATACTATACAATTTCATTTTATAAAACATTCTAGAAAATGCAAGATTATAGGAGTGGTTTGCAGAAGTTGGAGGTGAATGGAAGGCTTGATTATAAGGTATAAACACAATTTAACTTTTTAAGTCATGGAACTTCTACATACTGATTATGCAGGTGTTTACAAGACCCATAGAACTATATACCAAAGAAGGAAAATTAATATATTAAAATTTTGAAATAACAACTTTAGGCCGGATGCGGTGGCTCATGCCTATAATCCCAGCACTTTGGGAGGCCAAGGCAGGCAGATCATGAGGTGAAGAGCTCAATATCATCCTGGTCAACATGGTGAAACCCTGTCTCTACTAAAAATGCAAAAATTAGCTGGGCATGGTGGCATGCACCTGTAGTCCCAGCTACTCGGGAGACTGAGGCAGGAGAATTGCTTGAACCCAGGAGGCAGAGGTTGCAATGAGCTGAGATTGCGTCATTGCACTCCAGCCTGGGTAACAAGAGTGAAACTCCATCTCAAAAAAAAAAAAGAAAGAAAGAACAACTTTAAAAAAAATGTTTGTAAGGGCCATGATAGCCAAGTCTTTGTGGGCATCCTTATTATTCCCCTAAAAATATTCCTACAAACAGATTTCCTGGACAAATAGTATGAATATTTTAAGATCTTTGGTGTAACGGTGTGTTTTCCTACATGATGAACCAAATGAGAGTATCTTCAGCCTAGCAACTGCCCTAAGAGTAAGAAGTTGAAGTATTTTTCATCGCAGATTCTTCGGTTTGCCTTTATTCAATTTAATGAGCTGTTATTTTGATTAGGGCTTTTATGCAGATAAATGCTTAGAAAAATGAGTTGTAGATATTAAGATTTAGTAGTTGCCAGACCCAGTGGCATGTGCCTGTAGTCCCAACTACTCAGGAGGCTGAGGTGGGGGAATGGCTTGAGCCCAGGAGTTCTGGGCTGTAGTGTGCTATGCCTATCGGATGTCCACACTAAGTTCGGCAACAATATGGTGACCTCCAAGGAGCGGGGAACCACCAGGTTACCTAACGAGGGGTGAACTGGCCCAGGTCGGAAATGGAGTAGGTCAAAACTCCCGTGCTGATCAGCAGTGGGATCATGCCTGTGAATAGCCACTGAACTACAGCCTGGGCAACATAGAGAGACCCTGTCTCAGAAAAAAAAAAAAAAAATCAGTAGTTAAGAGACATAACTGTGAAGTCAGAAACTACATAGATTCAAATCATAGCTGTACCAATTCCTAGCCATGTAACCTTGAGTAGGTTATTTAATTTTGCTAAGCCTCACTTTCTTTATATGTGTAATAAAAATTCTAATAGTGCCTGTCTAAAAGGATATCAGTGTATCTAACCTATAGCAAATAATAAATAGAGATGATGATGATGATGTGTTATAGTTTCAGAATTTGGGAATTAGACAAAACCTGCTGAGCAGATGTACAATACTTTAAGCTTTATATGCCTGCCTCTTACAATGATTCCTTCTGAACAGAAAACTCTAAGAAGGTTTTTAAAATATGTTGTAAGATTTTTAAACTATATGATATAGGGCCCTAATAGCCAACCTCTGGCTGCATGTTATTGATGCACAGATCCATGCCAAAATCAAAACATTTTTTCTAGAATTGGTTTTCTTAACCTCTAATAAAATACTTTTCTCCTGAGAAAACTGTACATTGATTGTACTTTGTTAAAAATTTCAGGGAGACTATGGACATTCTTGAAGATATTGATGGGTCTCAAGATCCCTCTGATCAAGGAACTGAGTAAGAAGGAGTCAGAATCCTATGTGACAAACCCTATGTGAAGCCCAGTGATGAACTAAACCAATCAGATCCTCTTTCTCAATTTGGAAGTATAATCATGGAATGCATGTAGAGAAAGCAGTAGGGAGAAAAGAACATATTCTTCAGGGGTGTCAAATGGATACGTGGGTCACGGAAACTTTGCTTATATCTTGAATGATGCTAAGTTATTAGTCTCATTCTCTCTGAGGTTACACAATTTTTCCTCAATACCATGCCCTCCACATACACCACAGCACCTCTACATAACAAGATCTGACCTAAACTAATTCAAGCATTATTTTCTTGAACCTTAAAACTGCCTAACAAATATAACCTGAAAAAAGAGAAAGTGCCCTAAAATATATAAACTTACCTTCCAAAATTCATTCTGTGGCTATCCGTGGTCATGAGTCCCATTCTCAGATTGAGAAAGTGCTATGGTTTATATGTGTCCCCTTCAAAAGTCAGGTGTTACAAATGTGATGGTAATAAGAGATGGGGGCCTGTAGGAGATTGGTCAGGTGCAGTGACTCATACCTGTAATCCCAGCACTTTGGGAGGCCAAGGCAAGAGAATGATCTGAGGTCATGAGTTTGAGACCAGCCTGGGCAACACAGTGAAACTCTATATCTACTAAAAATACAAAAATTAGCCAAGCGTGATGACATGTGCCTGTAATCCCAGATACTCAAGAGGCTGAGGCAGGAGAATTGCTTGAACCTAGGAAGCGGAGGTGGCAGTGAGCCAAGATCACACCACTGCACTCTAGCCTGGGTGAGAGAATGAAACTCCATCTGAAAAAAAAAAAAAAAAAAAAAAAAAAAGGAAGAGGTAATTAGAATATGAGGGTTTCTTTCCCATGAATGAGATTAAGGCCCTTATAAAAGAGGTTTCATGCAGCATTTATCCTTCTTGCCTTTCCATCTTCCCCAAGTGAGGACACAATGTTTCGCTCCTCTGGAGGATATAGCAATAAGATAATAAGATGCCATCTTCAAAGCAGAGAGCAGCCTTCACCAGACAATTGAACATGATGGTGCCTTGATCTTGGACTCTCAGCCTCCAGAACTGTGAGAAAATAAATTTCTGTTCTTTATAAATTACCCAGTCCCAGATATTTTGTCATAACAGCACAAAGAGAATAAAACAGGTAACTGCAATATGCTTTCTTATATCAAACTGAAATCTATTTTGACAGGCTCATACCCACAAGGTCTATCTCTCTTCTCATTAAATAATGCTGATTATGTAAGGAATTAGACTTGCATTTTTTTTGGTTGTCTAGAATACATTTTTGAGATTTTCACAATTACATATTTTGTGTATTGTTTTAATGAGAACATTGGCCATTAGTTAAGTAACCAAAACTTTCAGATTTGCCAGAGATGAGAAATGAATTGTGAAGCATCAAGATGGGCACTATAGTCAGATCCCAAACCCACATTTGAGATGCACTCAGAGAAAACCTGGGAGTCTACTGGTGGTAGACAAGGGTTTACTTACATTTGCTTGCCAGGATTGTACCATGTACTTTATGCATAGTGTCATTTGAGAAAGGCCTCAGTCTTCTGCACTCCTCTGTCCTCCACTCTCTCTATAGTTAAAGATAATTATTTAATAGCTAAGTGACTTTGTTTATCATATATGGTCCACTTGACTACTTCTCTTTATCTAGAATCACATACCATCAGAATTTGGAAGTATTATATTCCCAACCTTTCATGTTATAATTGGGCAATCTAAAGTCCAGATATTGAAAGAACAAGCACTTAAGAGAAGAGTGGTGATTTGCCCAGCCAAAGGTAAAGCCACTGGCCAAATATTTCTCACCAGCCACGGGGACTCTGGAACTGAGAAGACCATAGGGGAGTCAAGACTGGATTCTAGGGCCACCTCATTTGACCCAAGTTATAAAAAGTCAAAAGTCTGAGTATTCTAGAGGTCTCATCCAAGGCTTATTAACAATGTGCTACCTGCTTCAGGACAACACTCCCCATCAGGAAGGTCTATACCTTCTCAGAGAAATGATTCACTATACCCAGGTGTAACCTTTATGAGACAATTTTTATTCCCAAGGAAAGGAGAAATGGTAGTAAAAGTTGAGTTTAGTAGAAGGAGGAAAAGGCCTCAGAGGTTGATTGTCTCCCAAGATTTCCTCCAATGAAGCAATTACTGTCCAGAGAAAGAGTTTGTACTCATTGACAATTCTGGTTTGTCAGTTTCTCCAGCACTCAGTTCTGGATATATGAAGCCAAAGGAAAACCAAAGTTTCTTGAAACAACTAATAATGAAAGCACAACATAGTAACAGCCGTGGAATACAGCAAAAGCAGTACTAATAGGAAAGTTGAAAGCTAGAAGTGCCTACACCAAAAAAGAAGAAAAACTTCAAATAACCTAATGATACATCTCAAAGAACTAGAAAAGCAAGAGTAAATCAAACCCAAAATCAGTGAAAGAAAAAAAATTATAAAGATCAGAGCAGAAACAAATAAAATTGAAATAAAATAGGACAAAAATCAATAAAACAAAAGATTAGTTTTTGGAAACATTAAACAAAATTGACAAACCTTAACCAGACTAAGAAAAAATGAGAGAAGATACAAATAAATGAAATTAGAGATGAAAAGAGAGACATTACAACTAATGCTGCAGAAATTCAAAGAATGATTAGTAACAACTATGAAAAACTGTATGCCAGTAAATTGGAAAATTTAGAAGAAATAAACAAATACTGAAATACATATGACCTACGAATATTGAACCAGAAAGAAATCTAAGAACTCAACAGACCAGTGATTAGCAGAATAAGTCATAATTTAAAAAAAAAAAAAGTCTCTCATAAAGAAACACCCATAACCCAATGGCTTTACTGCTGTATTCTACCAAACATTTATAAAAGAATTAGCACCAATCATACTCAAATTATCTCAAAAAATAGACGAGGAAGAAACACTTCCACACTGATTTTATGAGCCAGTATTTCCCTGACACCAAAACCAGACAAAGTCACATCAAAAAGATAAAAATACAGGCCACTATTTCTGATAAACATTGATGCAAAAATCTTCAACAAAATACTAGCAAAGCAAATTCAATAATACATTTTTAAAATTATTTATCATGACTAATTGGGATTTATTTCTGGGCTGCAAGGATGGTATAACAAACACAAATCAATCAATATGACACATTATATAAACAGAATGAGGGACAAAATCCAAATGATCATTTCAATTAATGCTGAAAATGCATTTGATAAAATTTAACACCTCTTTATGGCAAAAACCTTCAAAAATGTGGGTATAGAAGAAATATATGTCAACGTAATGAAAGCCATATCTGACAGACACACAGCTAGTGTCATGCCAAATGTGGAAAAGCTAAAAACATTTCCTCTGAGGGAGTCCTTCCCAAATCATTTTATGAGACCAACATCATCCTGATACCAAAACCCAGCAGGGACTCAACAAGAAAAGAAAACTTCAGCCCAATATCCATGATGAACATAGATGCAAAAATCTTCAATACAATACTGGCAAGCTGATTGCAATAGCACATCAAAAAGCTTATCCAACATGATCAAGTAGGATTCATCCCAGGGATGCAAGGCTGGTTCAACATATGCAAGTCCATAAATGTAATTAACCACATAAGCAGAACCAAAGACAAAAACCACATGATTATCTCAATTGATGCAGAGAAGTCCTTTGACAAAATTCAACAGCACATTATGCTAAAAACCCTCAATAAACTAGGTATTGATGGAACGTATCTCAAAATAATAAAAGCTATTTATGACAAACCAACAGCCAATATCATACTGAATGGGCAAAAACTGGAAGCATTCCCTTTGAAATCAGGCACTAGACAAGGATGCCCTCTCTCACCACTCCTATTCCATATAGTACTGGAAGTTCTAGCCAGAGCAATCAGGCAAGAAAAAGAAATAAAGGATATTCAAATAGGAAAGGAGGGAGTCAAATTGTCTTTATTTGCAGATGACATGATTGTATATCTAGAAGACCCCATTGTCTCAGCCCAAAGTCTCCTGAAACTGATAAGCAACTTCAGCAAAGTCTCAAAATACAAAATCAATGTGCAAAAATCACAATCATTCCTATACACAAATCACAGACTTACAGAGAGACAAATCAAGAATGAACCACCATTCACAATTGCTACAAAGAGAATAAAATATCTAGGAATACAGGTAACAAGGAACGTAAAGGACCTCTTCAAGGAGAACTACAAGCCACTGCTCAATGCAATAAGAGAGGACACAAAGAGATGGAGAAACATTCCATGTACATGGTTAGAAATAATCAATATCATGAAAATGGCCATACTGCCCAAAGTAATTTACAGATTCAATGCTATCCCCATCAAGCTACCAACAACCTTCTTCACAGAACTGGAAACAAACATGTTAAACTTCGTATGGAACCAAAAGAGAGCCCCCCACAGCCAAGTCAATTATAAGCAAAAAGAACAAAGCTGGAGTCATCACACTACCGGACTTCAAACTATACTACAAGGCTACAGTAATCAAGACAGCATGGTACTGGTACCAAAACAGAGATAGAGACAAACGGAACACAACAGAGGCCTCGGAGGCAACACAACATATCTACAACCATCCAATCTTTGACAAACCTGAAAAAAACAAGCAATGGGGAAAGGATTTTCTGTTTAATAAATGGTGTTGGGAAAACTGGCTAGCCATGTGCAGAAAGAAGAAACTGGACCCCTTCCTGACACCTTACACTAAAATTAACTCCAGATGGATTAGAAACTTAAACATAAGACCTAACACCATAAAAACCCTAGAAAAAAATCTAGGTAAAACCATTCAGAACATAGGCACAGGCAAGGACTTCATGACCAAAACACCAAAAGCATTGGCAACAAAAGCCAAAACAGACAAATGGGACCTAATCAAACTCCACAGCTTCTGCACAGCAAAAGAAACCGTCATTAGAGTGAATTGGCAACCAACAGAATGGGAAAAAGCTTTTGCAGTTTACCCACCTGACAAAGGGCTGATATCCAGAATTTACAAATAACTAAAACAGATTTACAAGAAAAAAACAAACAAGCCCATTCAAAAGTGGGCAAAGGATATGAACAGACACTTTACCAAAGAAGACATACATGAGGCCAACAAACATATGAAAAAATGCTCATCATCACTGGTCATTAGAGAAATGCAAATCAAAACTACATTGAGATACCATCTCACGCCAGTTAGAATGGTGATCACTAAAAAATCTGGAGACTACAGATGCTGGAGAGGATGTGGAGAAATAAGAACACTTGTATACTGTTGGTGGGAGTGTAAATTAGTTCAACCATTGTGGAAGACAGTGTGGCAATTCCTCAAGGACCTAGAAATAGAAATTCCATTTGACTCAGCAATCCCATTACTGGGTGTATATCCAAAGGATTATAAATCGTTCTACTATAAGGACACATGCACACGAATGTTCACTGCAGCACAGTTTACAATAGCAAAGTCCTGGAACCAACCCAAATGCCCATTGATGATAGACTGGACAGGGAAAATGTGGCACATATACACCATGAAATATTATGCAGCCATCAAAAACGATGAGCTCACGTCCTTTGTAGGGACATGGATGAACCTGGATACCATCATTCTCAGCAAACTGACACAGGAGCAGAAAATCAAACACTGCATATTCTCACTCAGAGGCAGGTGTTGAACAATGAGAACACATGGACACAGGGAGGGGAGCATCACACACTGGGATCTGTTGGAGGGAAATAGGGGAAGAACAGTGGGGGGTAAGGAGTTGGTTGGGGCGATGGCATGGGGAGAGATGCCAGATATAGATGAGGGGGAGGAAGGCAGCAAATCACACTGCCACGTGTGTACCTATGCAACAATCTTGCATGTTCTTCACATGTACCCCAAAACCTAAAATGCAATAAAAAAATTAAAAAATAAAAACATTTCCTCTGAGATCTGAAACATGGCAAAGATGCCCACATTCACCACTGTTATTCAAAATAGTGCTAGACGCCCTAGTTAACACAAGCAGACAGGAGAAAGATATAAAGAATATCCAAGCTGGAAAGAAAGAAGTCAAATTATTATTGTTTGCAGATAATATTATCTTATATTTGGAAAAATCTAAAGACTCTACAAACAACTACTAAAGCTGATACAGTACAAAAAACAGTAGCATTTCTATATGCCAAAAGTGAAAAATCAGGAAAAAAATTTTTTTAAAGTGATCCAATTTATAATAACCACAAATAAAGTCAAATACCTAAAAATTAATTTATCCAAAGAAATGACAAATCACTATAATGAAAACTATGAAACACTGTTGAAAGAAACTGAACACTGTTGACATCAAAGAACAGAAAAATATTTTATATTCATGAATTGGAAGAATTGCTATTGTTAAGATGTCCATACTACCCAAAGCAATCTACAGATTCAATGATATCCCTATCAAAATACCAATGACACTCTTCACAGAAATAGAAAAAAATTCTAAAATTTATATGAAACAAAAAAAGACACAGAGTAGCCAATGTTATTCTGACCAAAGAGAACAAATCAGGAGGAATCACATTACCTGACTTCAAATTATACTACAGAGCTATAGTAATCAAAACAGTATGGTACTGGCATAAAAACAGACACACAGACCAATGGAACAGAGTAGAGAACCCAGAAACAAATCCACATACTTACAGTAAACTCATTTTTAACAAACGTTCAAAGAACATACACTGGGAAAAAGACAGTTACTATAAGAAATGATGCTAGGGAAAGTGGATATCCATATATAGAAGAGTGAAACTAGATGTTAGATAAACATATACAAAAATCAAATAAAAATGGATTACAGACTTAAGTCAAAGACCTCAAACTATGAAATTGCTACAAGAAAACAGTGGGGAAATTAGATATAACAACTTGAAAGAAAACCAGTAAAAATGTAGACAATCTCAACACCATCATCAGCCAATAGGATCTAATCAACATGTATAGAACACTCCACAAAACAGAAGCAGAATAACCATTCTTTCAGGTGTTCATGGAACATTTACCAAGACATAACCTAGACCATAGAATGAACATCAATATTTAAAGTAGACTAATATATTCTGTTCTCTGGTCAAAATGGAAGCAAGCTAGAAATTAATAACAGAAAAATAATAAGAATATCACCAGTTAGAAGCCATGCAACATTCTTGTGGATAATTCATAGACCAAAAAGGAAGCCTTAGGGAAATTTTTAAAGTATATTGAACTTAATGCAAATGAAAACACAACATATCAAAATTTATGAGACACAACTAAAGCAGGACTGAGAGGGGAATGTATGCGACTAAGTGCTTATAAGTGTTAGAAAAAAATGAAAACTCTCAAATCAATCATCTAAGCTCCCACATTAAGAAATTAGAAAATGAAGAGAAAATAAACCCAAAGCAAGAGAAAGAAATAAAGAAAGAATTGAAAACAGAAATAACAATAGAGAAAATCAGTAAAACAATAATCTAGGTCTCTTCAAAAATCAATTCGATTGATAGGCATCTATTAATAGCAAAACTGACAAAGAAAAAAAGAAATTCACAATTACCAATATCTGGAATTAAAAAGGAGATATAACTATAGGAGTGGTAGACATCAAAAGCATAATAAAAGAAAGATTTTTCTATGCACATAAATTTTAACCTTAGATGAAGGGACTAATTCCTTGTAAAACACAAACTACCACCACTCAATCAATATGGAATAGATTACTTTAACAGCCCTGTAACTATTAAAGAAGCTGAATTAACAATTTTTAAATTTCCAAAAAAAGAATATCCAGGATCAGATGGTTTCACTTGGAAATTCTACCAAACATTTAAAAAATTAATATTAATTCTACATAATCTCTTCCAGAAAATAGAAGAGGAAGGAATGCCCACTAACACATTCATGAGGTCAATATTTTGAAAACTCCTGGTAACCACTAATTTGTTCTCAATTTCTATAATTTTGTCATTTCTAGGATATTATGCAAATAAAATTATACACTATGTAACCTTTTTGAATTGGTTATTTTACTCAAAATAAATTTCTGGAGATTCATCCAGATTGTCGCATGTATTAATAGTTCATTCCTTTTTACTGTTGAGTAGTATTTCATGGTATGGATGTACCACCATTTGTTTAACTTAGAATATTTGAGTTTCCAATTTTGAGGTCTTATGCTGCCATAAAAGTTTATATACAATCTTTTGTGTACATGGAAATTTTCATTTGTTTGACAAAAATGCCCAGAAATGCAATTACTTTGTTGTGTGGGAAGTGTATGTTTACATTTTTAAGAAATTTCCAAACTGCTTTCTAAAGTGGCTGAACCATTATAAATTTTCACTAATGATGTATGAGGAAATGTTTGTATGAACCCTTACCAACATTTGATGTGATCATTATTTTTTATTTCAGCTCTTCTGAAAGATGTGTAGTGATATTTATCTTATTATAGTTTTAATTTACATTTTCCTAATGACTACTGATTGTAAATATCTTTTTATGTGCTTATTTTTCACTTGTATATACTTTTCAGTGAAACATCTATTCATATATTTTTCTAATTGAATTCTTTATTTTTTACTTTTGAGTTTTGAGAGTTCTTTATATATTCTATATATTTGTACTTTGTCAAATGTATGGTTTGCAAATATTTTCCCAAATGTCTTCAGTTTGTCTGTTTATCATCTCAACAGGGTTTTTAGCCTATTAAAAGTTTTTAACTTTAGTTAAGTCCAATTATCAAACTTTTCCGTCATGTTTTTTATATCATGACTAAAAACTCTTTAGCAAGCCACAGGTACCAAAAAAACTTTCTCTCATGTTTTCTTTAAAAAGTTTTATGGCTTTACATTTTACATTTAAAGCTATGATTTATTGGAGACAATTTTTGGTATAATATGTAGTGTTTACATCAAGGTATATATTTTTTTAATCCTATGGGTGTCCAATTTCTCCAGCACCGTTTGTTTAAAAGACAATTCTTTGTTCATTAAATTGTTTTCAGTTGCATACATAAGTATTGCATTTTTTGAGTGATTATAAATAAAATTATGGTATTGTATTTGAATTTCAGTTTCCAGATCTTTTTCCTAGTATAGAAATACAATTGATTTTCCTGTTATCCTGTGGCTGCTGAAGTCAATTTTTAGTTGTACAATTTTTGTTTGTTTTAGATTCCTAGAATTTTATATGAAGACAATGATATCATTTGCAAATTTAAAGAGTTTTATTTATTTATAAGGAAATTTAAAAATATATCTGTATATTTTTTTCCTTTTCTTGCATTATACAGCTGCGCAGGCTCTCATTATTTTGTTAAATAAGAGTAGTAAGAGCGAATATACCCGTATGTCTATTATCACTGAGTACGCTATTTGTTGTGCTGTGTTAGTTCTGTGTTGACATTCTGAATCAAATTGAGAAAATTTTCCTTACAGCTAGTTTTCTGACAGTTTTCACCATAAATGAGTACTAGATTTTATCAAGTGTTTTTTCCGCATTAATTGATATTGTGAGAGAAAAATATCTGGGGTCCCCAAAATCACTAAGAAAAAATCAAGCTGAAAACTGCTTAGGGCAAACTTGTCTCCCATTCTATTCAAAGTCATCCCTCTGCTCTCTGAGGTAAATGCATATGTGATCACCTGCTTCGGAAAGGCTAATCAGGAACAAAAGAATGCAACTGTTTGTGTCTCACCAATCTGTAACTTGAAAGCTCCCTCCCAAATTGGAGTCTGCCTGCGTTTGCTTCAAGTTGCCCTGTCTTTCCATACTAAACCCATGTACTTTTTCCATATATTGATTGATGTCCCATATCTCTCTAAAATGTATAAAACTAAGCTGTGCCCCGACCACCTTGGGCACATGTCATCAAGACTCCCTGAGGCTTTATCACAGGCACATCCTCAACTTTGGCAAAATAAACTTTCTAAATTAACAGACCTGTCTCAGATTTTCTGGGTTCACATTTTGTTAATCACAGGAAAATTCTGAGTGTAGACGTCCCTGACAAATTTTCTGTTGGTGCCTGGTGCTAGCGTGAGCTAACTTTATGGCTCAAACCAATAGGACAATTTGTTGAGGTCTGAGAGCACCACCTCCAGAGAAGCCCTGATCTCCCAAAATTTGATCGAGATCTGAAGTTTATTTTGTTGTACCACTCCTCTTTCTTTGGAGTTTTACTTGCTTCCAAAAAAAGGCAAGTTTTCCTGCTTCCATGAGAATGGAAGGCAGGTAACTCCTTTATGGAGTTGTAGCTTGCTTCCAACAGAGAAGATGACTTGTTTTCCTGCTTCTAGGATGCTAGAGAGCAGTCTACAGCCTGAGACTCTTCACTAGGTAAGAAACTGGTTTGAGATTCTGCCTTGCAAATTCTTTTTAAATGACTAAAGTTAGCATTTAAAAACCAGCTGGTGTTAATTTCTGCTTACACTTAGAGTGCTCGGAAATCTTATAATTTGTGTCATCATTGTTAGTTTTGCTTAACTGTTTTGTTGTTTGTTTCTGTCTTAGTCAAATCCGAAAGGGAACCCTAAATTATGGGAAACGAAGCCTCTGAAGTAGGAGGAAAATGGCCAGCAAGAGAAAAAAAATAAAAGACTTTTGATTTAAACTACTAAAGGGACTTTATTTACGTAACAAGGCCACCTTTTCGTTAGGCCGGGCAAACTGAAAGGGCAATGCTGTGCAGCTGAAATAGCAGCATTTCGTCCTGGCTGAAGTACGGTAATAAGATTTTTAAAAAAATTTTTAAAGGCATTCAGTGGTTAAAAGTCAGCTTAATCATAAGGCTAACATTCAAGATGTGTGTGTGTGTGTGTGTGTGTGTGTGTGCGCGCGCGCGCGCGCATGTGTGCATGTTTGTATTTGAAAAGCCTCCATGTTTTTGTTTTTTGTTTTTCTCTCCTAAGATCTTGTCTCTTTTTTTAGAAAAAGTTTTCATTTTCTCTTTTTCTTCTCAGTTGACTGAATTCTGTTTTAACCTGAAGTTTTGACTAAAACAGTTATTGCAACAGAGGCTACTTGAGCTTTTAAGGAAGAGTGTAGTTTAATTTCATGTTTAACTTGGCTCGAAGAAAAATAAGAGCACTTAGATACTAAAATAAAAACACTAGTCAAATGCTTTTTCAAGTTTATGTAACTTAGTAAAATCTTTAATAAATAAGCTGTAGCTTTTAATTATTGGTAAAGTGATATTAGAAATGTCTTAAGAATTGCCAGCATATGTTTTTGTTTGCATTTATTAATCAAGCTATTTCATACTTATCCTTGCCAAAATTATAAGGTGTCAAAATTTGAATACAGATTCAAAACTATAAACCCAGCCAAAAACAGAATGATCTTTCTTTGGGTAATTTTTAATAAATAAGACATTGATAGGGGTTTAATGAAAATAGCTGCATATTGAATTTAGTAAGATTATCATAATTCATAATCCTGTGGCTTTAGGCAATCTAGCCCACAGACAATAAGGAGGTTTGCTTTGGGAAAGGACTGTTATCATCTTTGTTTCAAAGCTAAACTATAAACTAAGTCCCTCCCAAAGTTAGTCTGGCCTATGCCCATGAATGAAGAAGAATAGCTTGGAGGTTAAGAGCAAGATAGAATCAGTTAGGTCAAATCATTTTTCACTGTCTCAGTTATAATTTTGCAATGACAGTTTCATAACTTTACATCATGACTATCACAATTTTCATAAATAATCTAGGTAAAAAACTAAAATAACTAGGTAAATGCAATGGGATAAATACTTGTAGACAAATGGGTAATAATTTAGAATGTAAAGTTACATTAAATGAAATAATAGACATTTCATTATTTGGAAAGTATTCAATAAATATATATTGTAGAAAAATATTCTTGCTAAAAAAAAATTAAAGTGTGTCCTTTTAAAAAAGTGAGCAAGTTTTGTCTAATTCAAAGCTTATTTAAAGGTTATGTATAAAATGAGGCTAATGGAACAAAGAAACAAAAAAGATGTAAAAAAAGTTACAAAAATAAAGGGATATTTTTAAGGTAAAAAGGCTTAAAGAGAAATAATTTTATATAAGAAAGAATCTTGTATAGTAAATTTAATCCTAAAATATAATAACTGGTTGTTTTAAAAGGAGGGTTGTTTAGGACAAACCAGAAAGTCTTATTATGTCATGAATGGTTGATATAAGTCTCAATAAGAGGATTTATGTTTTAAAAATATTATATAATCAAGTTGTCATATTAAGTTTTGGTTTGCTTAGGCAAAAAAAAAACTGATACAAAAAATTTTAAGTATGTTTATTACATCCATTTATCTTCCTATATGTGCTTTTAAAGTCCTATAGCATTGAGTTACAGGGCTTAAACTCCTCGGTCTAAAAAGGACACCAAGTACTGCTGAATCTTAAACACTGACAGCAAATAAAGCCTCATCTTCAGGACCTGTAGAAGATGCCAATCAAAATAAACTGCATTCCTGAGACACACAACAAGCAATTAAAGCTATTCCACTCCTCAAGACCTAGGGACTATCATGGAAGAGGTAGGCATGTAAGATTGTAAGGGCCAGTTTTGAGAGATAAAATAACTTTCTCTATAAATTAATCATTAATATCAAAGGCACACTGGTGCAAAACCAGCATGTGGAACACTGTGTCAGATTTACAAGGTTTTCTTGAAGCATTAACCAACTCTTTTATAAAGGTTATAAAAGGCATAAAAGGCTTATGGAAGTTATATTTTATAATTAAGATTAAATTTTATAGATTATTCACAAAATTTGAAAAGCAAATGTAATTGGCTTTATACTGTTTTTATTAAAGCTTCTTGTTTAGAAAAGTAAGTCTTCCTTCAAAGAATGAAGGTTTTTGTCTTTTTTTTAAATCCTTGAATTATCACTTTTGTTAAATTTGCAATGACCGGTAATCTTATTTTATAATATCAAGTATTTTAAAACTTTCATGTTTGACAAACTTTCTAAAATGAAATTATAAATTATCTTTTTCTAACCTAATTAATTCTTTAAGATATTAGCTTACCTAATGTCCAAAAATGACATAATTTGGCTTATTTGGTATAAAACTGATACAAAAATATTGTCAAATATGAAAAGTTGTTTGGTTTTCTTTGGTCTGTATTTGTATAAATACGTTATTAGTATGTGTTCCAAAATTATGGTAAACTCCTATGATTCTGATATAACTTAGTGTATATTATCAGTGAAAATCATAATTGTTATGTTAAAATTATTGTGTGCCACAGAGGTAACAAATTTCCTTGTTAATTGTGTCATTTGACTATGGCTACCTTAAAGCTTTTTTTTAAATCCGGGAATAATAGTTGTCTTGTTTTGGTCCTCTTTAGAAGATGGATTTCTAATCAGCTATAAAATTCTAACAGGTACCCTTAAATGCAGGTTTCTGATGACTTTGGAGACTGTGAAATCAGAATAGAGGAAAAGCTTTCAGGACTCATAGAGAATTAAAATGTTTATGAGTATCAAGCAGAATAGGAATTAACTGCACAGACTGAACCAGTCTTTTTTACTTTTCCCTTAAAATATTTGCTGATACTTTGTTTTGTTTTTCAGAGTATTAAGATTTCTCTTTTGAGCTTTTGACAGCTTTTAACAATTTGGTATACTCTCATGAACAAACTTTGGAGCATATTTGTTTTTGTCTACCTGATTTCTTCAGAATTCAAAAACTGTTTTTTTTTAACTGTTGTTTTTGTTTTTTCTTTTTATAGATATTCTTCTTATGTATTGAAAACTATTTGTGAATATTCTTAACTTATGACAATGCAGTTATTTGCATAAATGCAATAAGAATCCAATAAACACAATTGGATAAATTGGTTATTTTACCAAGGCTTTGACTGTAATGGTGTGCTTTCCTTTAAGAAATCAAACTTGACTTATGGAGTCAAAAAGCCCTTGGGAAATACTGGCCTCATATTTTGTGTACACAGTTCCTGTACAAGGTTTCTCTGGTAAATAAAGAATGTCATGTTCTGATAGGCACAGAAGCCCCAGGTTTATCTTGGAATCTCAGGAGAAGAGGAAATTCACCCAACTCACAGGTATTTGATGGCACAAATTCATGGTTGGGATCAACTTTAAAAATGTTTTATCTCTTATGCAACAAAGTTCCATTAAAGCCAATTTAAAATCCTATGTAAAAAATATTTTCACTGCACTGTATACAAATAATTACACCAAGTATGGTAGGAAAACCAGTCCTGCCATGATTTGTCTTTAGTAAAATGGGAAACTGGAGAGAGAAAAAAATTATTTCAAGACTATGATACACCTGTTGCTAGAGTTTAGTCTTACCTATTTGTTTTTTCTAGTTTCTGTTATTTTCTACACTTTGGACCAAATTCTAATTTTTCTTGGCTACAAGTATTTAAAATAATGTTTTCGATTATTTTTCTTCTTTTTCCCTCATTTTTCCTAATTTGGAGTCACTGAAAACTAAGCTGTACTTTCTTAAAACCCTGCCAACTGAAGCCAGACAACTTAAACTTCAGAAGATAATAACAGCAACCTGTTTACATACATAAAACACTTTCATACCTGCCTACTAATGTATGGAACTCAGAGTAATTGAGCCTATGTTGATGTTTCCAGGATTGTTCTTTTTGTTTTTGTTGTTTTCTCCCTTCCTTCCCACTATTTTCTTTTCACAGGACATGAGACTTCACAACCTGCTAAAAATGAGCTTTGGGGACTTACCCATCTAAGAGTAAACTATCGTTTTAACCATGAGACAGCTGGTGAAACCTGACACCAGAGACTCATTTTCTTGTAAAATGCTTTCTCCAAAAGACTCTTTTTTTTAATGGGGGATATGTAAAAGGAAAATATCTTGAGACCCCAAAATTTCTAAGGAAAACTCAAGCTGAAAGCAGGTTAGAAGAAACCTACCTCCCATTCTATCCAAAGTTATCCCTCTGCTCACTGAGATAAATGCGTATCTGATTGCCTCCTTTGGAAAGGGTAATCAGAAAAAAAAAAGTGCAACTGTTTGTATCTCACTTATCTGTGACCTGGAAGTTCCCTCCCCACTTGAAGTCTTCCTGCCTTTGCTTTAAGTTGTCCTGCCTTTCCAGACTGAACCAATGTACATTAATTGATGCCATATGTCTCCCCAAAATGCATAAAACCAAGTTATGCCCCAACCAGCTTGGGCACATGTCATCAGGACTTCCTGAGGTTTTGTCACAGGCACATCCTCAAGCTTGGCAACATAAACTTTCTAAATTAACTGAGACCTGTCTCAGATTTTCTGGGTTCATGGTATAGTCAGATAATATTTCTATATCCTGCTACTATAGTGAATTACAATGATTATTTCTTGCCAGAGGTATATCAATTTTACTACATGTTTTAGGACATCAACTTTTGGCCTTAATAAATTTTCCCATTTTAAGTTTGTTTTCAACTGAAATCAGTTCTACTCTCATCTTTATTATTGCAATTCTCTTTTTTTCTTTGGGTTTTACTGGTTTCTAGTTTGCTAACATTTTGACATAGATACATAGATCATTGATTTTTAATCTTCCTTTACATTTAATGCTATGATTATTAAATATTTAATACATGTAATATATTCCATGCTATGTTTTCTTATATATGTATTTGACTCCCTTAAGTATGGCTAAGGTGGTTCACACTACATTGTTATGCTATGTACTAATTACTATTCAGTTCACTTTTTTTCCTAATTTCCAGTGTGATTGCTTATTTGACTCATGTATTATTTAAAAGTGTGCTCCCAACAACAAAAACATAGAATCAACTTAATTTCTATCAATGGTAAACTGGGTAAAGCACCTGTGGTACATATACACCATGGAATATTATGCAGCCATGAAAAGAATGAGATCATGTCCTTTGCAGTAACATGGATGGCAATGGAGGCCATTTTCTTAAGTGAACCAATGCAGGAAAAGGAAACCAAATACTCCATGTTCTCATTTAAAAGTGAGAGCTAAACATTGAGTACACACTGACACAAAGAATGGAACAAAAGACATCAGGAGAAACTCAAGGGTGGAGGGGGGCAGGAGAATGAGAATAAAAATGAAATCACCTTTGAAAATATTATAACTGAGAAAATTATTACAGTGAAAAATACCTAACCTGACTGAATCCATCTTGCTTCTAGCTCCAAGCTGTCCCTGTTCATTCCTAGGTGTAGGCTGAACTAACTTTGGAAGAAACTTTTTATTATTTAGCTTTGAAACAAAGATAATAACAGCCCTTTCTCAAAACAAACCTCTTTCCTGCCTGGAGATTAGAGTGCTTTTGCAGGACTAACTAGCCACAAGATTAGAAATTACGGTTTAAGAATTATGCAGTTGTAGGCTGCAAAATGTTAAAACTCCCCAAATTGCTCCTGGTATAGCATCGCTGCAAAACCTAAAATCAATGCTTGAGATATTTTGCAGACCCTGCATTGTATGGGGAATCAGCTGGCACCACCCAGATTGATCAACTGGCTCATTTTGTTTTGTGTTCCCACCCAGGAACTGACTCAGCACAAGAGGAAAGCTTTGGCTCACTATGATTTCATCTCCAATCTGACCAATCAGAACTTCCAACTCCTTTGCCCCCTACCCACCAAATTATCCTTAAAAACCCCAATTTCTGGGCGGGGCACAGTGGCTCACACCTGTAATCCCAGCACTTTGGGAGGCCAAGGCATGCAAATCATAAGGTCAGGATATCAAGACCATCCTGGCCCAAATGGTGAAACCCTGTCTCTACCAAAAATACAAAAATTAGCTGGGCGTTGTGGCATGTGCCTGTAATCCCAGCTACTAGGGAGGCTGATGCAGGAGAATCACTTGAACCAGGGAGTCAGAAGTTGCACTGAACTGAGATTATGCCACTGCACTGAGCTGAGATTGTGCCACTGCACTCCAGCCTGGTGACAGAGCAAGACTCTGTCTCAAAAAAAAAAAAAAAAAAAAAAAAGATTTCTGAATTCTCAGGGACACTGATTTGAGTAATAATAAAACTCTTGTCTCCCTCAACAGCCAGCTCTGTGTGAATTACTTTTTCTCTATTGCAATTCATCTGTCTTGATAAATTGACTCTGTCTAGGCAGCAGGCAAGGTAAACCCATCTGGCAGTTACAAAAATTCTACCTATCGTGTACTATGCTTATTACCTGAATGGTAAAATAATCTGTATACCAAACCCTGTGGCACATGATTTACCTATATAATAAACCTTCACATGTACCCCTGAACATAAAATTAAGGTTAAAAAATTTATATCATAGTTGGGATTTTTGTTATGTAGATTTTAGCTGCTCTTGTCAATAAAAGTACTTATGTGAGATGCTAGATACATTAATTTACTTCACTACAGTAACCATTCTACTCTCTGTATGTATCAAGTAACATCATGTTGTGTAAACATCACATATGCAGAATAAAATGTATTCTTTAATTAGAAATGACAAGGGGGATATTACCACTAATCCCACAGAAATACAACCATCAGAGAATATTATGAACAATTTTATGCACATAAACTAGAAAATCTCAAAGAAATAAGTAAGTTCCTGGACACATAAACCCTCCCAAGACTGAACCAGGAAGACACTAAATTCCCAAACAGACCAATAATAAGCACTAAAATTTAGTCAGAAATAAATAGCCTGCCAACCAAAAAAAAAAAAAAAAAAAAAAAAAAAAAAAAGACAGAACCAGACAGATTCACAGATGTATTATATCAGATGTGCAAAGAAGAGCTAGTACCATTTGAAATAGCTGAAACTATTTCAAAAGAAAATGAGGGTAAACTCCTCCCTCACTCATTCTGTGAGGCCAGCATCATTCTAATACAAAAACCTGGCAGAGACACAACAACAACAAAAGCTTCAGGCCAATATCCTTGATGAGCATCATTGCAAAAATTCTCTACAAAATACTGGCAAACTGAGTCCAGCAACACATCAAAAAGCTTATCCACCACATCAAGTAGCCTTCATCCCTGGGATGCAAGTTTGGTTCAATACACACAAATCAGTAAGTGTGATTCATCTCACAAACAAAACTAAAGACAAAAAGCACATGATTATCTCAATAGATGGAAAAAGGCCTCAAATAAAATTCAAAATCCCTTCATGTGCAAGGCTTAGTACCTGGGTGATGAAATAATCTGTACAACAAACCCCTATGACACAAGTTTGCCTAGATAACAAACCTGCACATGTAACCCAAACATAAACGCTTTTTAAAAAATTAAAAATACATAAACAAAATGTAGTTTTATTAAATCCAAAAGAAAAAAAAAAAGATGTGTGTTCTACAATTTTCAGGCAGTTTTGGAATTTTATATTTATCTTTTTGTTATTGATTTCAAGCTGTGGCCCCTTAAAGTTTGCTGAAAATTACTTACAGAAGCAAGATTGACTAGTAAGAGAAAAAGCATACAAATGTATTCAATGTGCATACACAGGAACCTTCAGAATAAAGACCCAACTCAATAATATATCCAGAGGTTTATATTATACCATCCTGAGATTATAGAAACAATGTGGGCTCAGAATGTGCCCCAAAATAGGTTTTAGTGACAAGGCAGTTTATATGAAGAAAGGAAGAAATTTGGCTAGCAAAAGTAGCCTCATTCAGTAGATGAAGAATCCCTCAGAAAAAATAAATGGTACTTTTTCTTTTAGACTTTTAAAGTTGTCAGACTCTTAGTCTTTTCTAGATCTAGGAAAGGAATAGAAAAGACCTGGCTACATTAATGGAAATTCTCCACAGATACAAACTATTTTCCACAAAAGTCACCTTTGCAAGGCCACTTCTGTTTGCTGTCTCTGCAGCAGCCATTTCAAAATATGCCAAAAAATATATTTTGGGGTAAAATCTTTTAAATTCCTTCAAAACTAAAGAAAACTATGGTCAGAGAATATATTCTATATGACTTTTAACTCTGAATTTGTTGAGACTTGCTTTATGGCCCAGCATAGTGTCAATTTTAGTAACAGTTTTACGTACACTTGGAAATAATTATACTTCAGCTTGGGTGTACAGCATTCTGTACCTGTTTGCTAATCTTCTGTTTAAATCTGTAATCTCCTTACTAACTCTCCTTACTATAGTCTGCTCTATAAATTACTAAAAGAGGTATTTTAACATTTTCCTCTATTATTGTGGATTTGTCCTTTTTCTTTCTGTATTGCTATCAATTTTAGCTTTCCTTTCAATATTTCTGTCTATTCAAAGTATACCTACTTTAAGCTTTAATTAGTTACTCAATTTTTAATACAGTATAAAAATTTTTGTCGAAGTGGGTTATTTAATTTACACTTACTATAATTACTATTAGTGTTTAAATGCACCATACTACCCTTTGTAACACCTATTATTTGCCACTTTTTTTTTCCTTTCTTTACTTATTTTGGATGAATCAAGTAATATTCATTATTTCATTTTTCCTTTTCATATTTTGTTAGTTATAAATTTACTTTTTTACTACTCCTAGTCATTATCCTAGATAATATAATGTTTTTTCCACTTCTTAGATTCTAATATAAATCAGTCTTTTTGAAATTTTCTGTACAACGTAAGAACTGCAGAATACTTACACTCCTCCACTGACCTTTTCTTGACTTTTGTCCTTTTTGTGTATTGTGGTTGTATATATATTTTAAACTTTGCAAAGTATTATTTATTTTTATACCGGAAATTTTAATCTAGATTAGCCCTAATATTTATCTTTTATGTTGCTCTTGATACAGTGCTGTACTTTCCTCTGTCATATTTTCCTGCTGCATGAAAGGCTCACTTCAATATCATTTTAGTAAAACCTGCTGATAATTTTCTGTGATTTTTTTTAAACTGAGAGTGCATTTATTCATCTTTCACAGTTGAAGAAGAGTTCTTCTGGGAATGGAACTCTAAGTTGGCAGTCATTTGCTTTTAACATTTTAAGAAAACATTCTATTTTTTTTCTGCTGGCTTTAATTTCTAGTAAATAATCAGCTAGAATATTTTTGTTACAACTTTGTTGGTCACATGACTTTTTTCCTCTATATTCTAGATTTGCTCTTTGAGGTTTTTTTTATAACTCTTTAAATTATTATTATTATATATAAAATCTGGGGTACATGCGCAGAACGTGTAGGTTTGTTACACAGGTATACATGTTTCATGGTGGCTTGCTGCACCTATCAACCCGTCTTCTACATTAGGTATTTCTCCTCGTACTATCCCACCCTTACACCCTTACACCTGACAGGCCCCAGTGTATAATGTTCCCCTCTCTGTGTCCATTTGTCCTCATTGTTCAGCTCCCACTTATGATTGAAAACATGCAGTGTTTGGCTTTCTGTTTCCGTGTTAGTTTGCTGAGAATGATGGTTTCCAGCTTCATCTATGTCCCCACAAGGGACGTAAACTCATTGTTGCTTACGGCTGCATAGAATTCCATGGTGTTTATGTGCCACATTTTCTTTATCCATTCTATTATTGATGGGCATTTGGGTTGGTTCCAAGTCTTCGCTATTGTGAACAGTGCTGAAATAAATGTACGTGTGATTGTGTCTTTATAGTAGAATAATTTATAATCTTTTGGGTATATACCCAGTGATGGGATTTTTGGGTCAGATGGCATTTCTGGTTCTAGATGCTTGAGATATCACCACACTACCTTGTACAATGGTTGAACTAATTTACACTCCCAACAACAGTGTAAAAGTGTTCCTATTTTTCCACATCCTCTCCAGCATGTGTTGTTTCCTGACTTTTGAATAATCGCCATTCTAACCGGTGTGAGATAGTATACATTGTGGTTTTGATTTGTTACCCTAATGACCAGTGATGATGATCTTTTTTAAATATGTTTGTTGGTAGAATAAATTTCGCCTTTCGAGAAGTGTCTGATCATATCTTTTGCCCACTTTTTGATGAGGTTGTTTGTTTTTTTTTCTTGTGAATTTGTTTTTCTTTGTAGATTCTGGATATTAGTATTTTGTCAGATGAATAGATTGCAAAAATTTTCTCCCATTCTGTAGGTTTCCTGTTCACGCTGATGATAGTTTCTCTTGCTCTTTAGTTTAATTAGATCCCCTTTGTCAATTTTAGCTTTTGTTGCCATTGCTTTTGGTGTTTTAGTCATGAAGTCTTTGACCCTGCCTATGTCCTAAATGGCATTACATAGGTTTTCTTCTGGGTTTTTATAGTTTTAGGTCTTATGTTTAAGTCTTTAATCCATCTTGAGTTAATTTTTGCATCAAGTGTAAGAAAAAGGTCCAGTTTCAGTTTTCTGCATATGGCTAGTTAGTTTTCCCTACAGCATTTATTAAATAGATAATCCTCCCCCATTGCTTGTTTTTGTTCAGATTTGTCAAAGATCAGATGGTTGTAGATGTGTGGTGTTATTTCTGAGGCCTCTGTTCTGTTCCATTGGTTTATATATCTGTTTTGGTACCAGTACCATGCTGTTTTTGTTTCCTTTAGCTTTGTAGTACAGTTTGAAGTCAGGTAGTGTGATGCCTCCAGCTTTGTTCTTTTTGCTTAGGATTGTCTTGGCTATACAGGCTCTTATTTGATTCCATATGAAATTTAAAATAGTTTTTTTCTAATTCTCTGAAAAAAGTCAGTGGTAGCTTGATAAGGACAGCATTGAATCTATAAATTACTTTGGGAAGTATGGCCATTTTTACGATATTGATTCTTCCTATCCCTGAGCATAGAAAGTCTGTCCATTTATTTGTGTCCTCTTTTATTTCCTTGAGCAGTGGTTTCTAGTTCTTCTTGAAGAGGTCTTTCACATCCCTTATAAGTTGTATTTTTAACTATTTTACTATTTTTGTAGCAATTGTAAATGGGAGTTGATTCATGATTTGGCTCTCTATTATTGGTGTATAGGAATGCTTGTGACTTTTACACATTGATTTTTGTATCCTAGAACTTTGCTGAAAATACTTACCAGCTTAAGAAGATTTGGGGCTGAGACAATGGGATTTTCTAAATATACAATTATGTCATTTCCAAACAGAGACAATTTGACTTCTTCTTCCTATTTGAATAAAATTTGTTTCTTTCTCTTGCCTGATTGCCCTGGCCAGAACTTCCCATACTATGTTGAATAAGAGTGGTGAGATTGGGTATCCTGGTCTTGTGCCAGTTTTCCAAGATAATGCTTCCAGTTTTTGTCCATTCACTATAATATTGGCTGTGGGTTTGTCATAAAGAATTTTGATTATTTTGAGATACCAGTACCTAGTTTGTTGAGAACTTTAGCATGAAGTGTGTTGAATTTTATTAAAGGCCTTTTCTGCATCTATTAAGATAATCATGTGATTTTTGTCATTGATCATTTATGTGATGAACTACATTTATTGATATGCATATCACGAACCAGACTTGCATCCCAGGTATGAAGCCAACTTGATCTTGGTAGATAAGCTTTTTGCTGAGCTGCTGGATTCAATTTGCCAGTATTCTATTGAGGATTTTTGCATTGATGTTCATCAGGGATATCCACCTGATTTTTTTTTTTCTGTTTCTCTCCGGGTTTTAGTATCAGCATAATGCTGGTCTTATAAAATGAGTTAGAAAGAATTTCCCTCTTTGGAATAGTTTCATATAGAATGGTATCGGCTCCTCTTTGTACCCCTGATAGAATTTGGCTGTGAATCCATCTGTTCCTGGGCTTTTTTCTTTTTGTTGTTGCTAGACTAATAATTACTGCCTCAAATTCAGAACTTGTCATTGGTCAATTCAAGGATTCGACTTTTTTCTGATTTAGTCTTTGGAAAGTATATGTATCTATGAATTTATCCATTTCTTCCAGATTTTCTAGTTTATTTTTGTAGAGGTGTTTATAGTATTCTTCACAAGTAGTTCGTATTTCTGTGGGATCAGTGGTGATAACCCTCTTATAATTTTTTATTGTGTCTATTTTATTCTTCTCTCTTTTTTTTTCTTTATTTGCCTGGCTAGTGGTCCATCTATTTTGTTAATCTTTTCACAAAACCACCTCATGGATTCATTGATTTTTTTTAAGTGTTTTTTGTTTCTCTATCTTCTTCAGTTCAGTGCTGAATTTTAGTTATTTATAGTCTTTTGCTAGCTTTTGAATTTGTTTGCTCTTGCTTCTCTAGTGCTTTTAATTGTGATGTTAGGGTGTCAATTTTAGATCTTTCCCACTTTCTCCTGTGGGTACTAAGTGTTATAAATTTTCTTCTTAATGCTGCGAAAGCTGTATCTCTGAGATTCTGGTACATTGTATATTTTTTCTCATTAGTTTCAAAAAACTTCTTTACTTCTGCCTTAATTGTATTATTTACCCAGTAGTGATTCAGAAGCGGGTTGTTCAGTTTCCACATAGTTGTGCAATTCTGAGTGAGTTATTTAATCCCAAGTTCTAATTTGATTGAATTGTGGTCTAAGAGACTTATGATTTCTATTCTTTTGTGTTTGCTGAGGAGTGTTTTACTTCCAACTATGTGGTCAATTTTAGAATAAGTGTGATGTGGTCCTGATAAGAATGTATATTCCGTTGATTTGGGGTGGAGAGTTCTGTAGATATCTATTAGATCTGCTTGGTCCATAGCTGAGTTCAAGTCCTGAATATCCTTGTTAATTTTCTGTCTCATTGATCTGTCTAATATTGACAGTGGGGTGTTAAAGCCTCCCACTATTGTGTGGGAGTCTACATATCTTTGTAGGTCTCTAAAAACTTGCTTTACGAATCTGCTCCTGTACTGGGAGCATATATATTTAGGATAGTTTGGTCTTCTTGTTGCATTGATCCTTTTATCATCATGTAATTTTCTTTTGTCTCTTTTGATCTTTGTTGGTTTAAAGTCTATTTTATCAGAGATAGGGTTGCAATACTTGCTTTTTTGTTTCTTTCTTTCCATTCACTTGGTACATTTTCCTTCATGCCTTTATTTTGAGCCTATGAGTGTTTTTGCATGTGAGCTTGGTCTCCTGAATATAGCACTACTGCAGCGCTTGTAAGTCAGACCTGGTGGTGACAAAATCTCTCAGCATTTGCTTGTCTGTAAAGGATAATATTTCTCCCTCGTATATGTAGCTTGTTTGACTGGATATAAAATTCTGGCTTTAAATTTTTTTTTTTTTTTCAGAATATTGAATATTGACCCCAACTCTCTTCTGGCTTGTAAGGTTTTTGCAGGGATATCCTCTGGTAGTCTGATGGGCTTCCCTTTGTGGGTAACCCAACCTTTCTCTGGCTGCCCTTAATGGTTTTTTTTGTTGTTGTTTTTTGTTTTGTTTTGTTTTGTTTTGTTTTCATTTCAACCTTTATGAATCTGACAATTATTTGTTTGGGGGTTGTTCTCAAGGAATATCTTTGTGGTGTTCTCTGTATTTCCTAAATTTGAATGTTTGCCTGTCTTGCTAGGTTGGGGAAGCTCTCCTGGAGTCTTCGTTTCTTTTCATTCTTTCTTCTCTAATCTCGTTTTCACACTTTGTTTCATTAAGTTGATCTTCAATCTCTGATATCCTTTCTTTTGCTTGATCGATTCAGCTATTCATACTTGTGTATGTTTCACCAAGTTCTCTTGCTGCGTTTTTCAGCTCCATCAGGTCATTTATGTTATTCTCTAAACAGGTTATTCCAGTTAGCAATTCCTCTAACCTTTTTTCAAAGTTCTTAACTTCCTTGCATTGGGTTAGAACATACTCTTTTAGTTCGAAAGGGTTTGTTATTACCCGCCTTCTGAAACCTACTTCTGTCAATTTGTCAAACTCATTCTCCATGCAGTTTTGTACACTTGCTGGAGAGGAGTTGTGATCCTTTGGAGAAGAGGCATTCTGGTTTTGGGGGTTTTGTTTTTTGTTTTTTGTTTTGAAATTTCAGCCCTTTTATGCTGGTTTTTCCTCATCTTTGTAGTTGTATATAACTTTGGTCTTTGATGTTGGTAACCTTTAGATGAGGTTTTTGTGTGGGTGTCTTCTTTTCTTGATGTTGATGCTATTCCTTTCTGTTTGTTACTTTTCCTTCTAACAAACAAGCCCCTCTGCTACAGGTCTGCTGGAATTTGCTGGAGGTAAACTCTAGACCCTGTTTGCCTAAGTATCACCAGTGAAGGCTGCAGAACAGCAAATACTGCTGCCTGTTTCTATCTCTGGAAGCTTCGTCCCAGAGACACGCCCCACCCCCTAGATGCCAGCTGGAGCTTTCCTGTATGAGGTGTCTGTTGACCCCTGATGGGAGGTGTCTTTCAGTCAGGAAGCATGGGGGTCAGGAACCTACTTGAGGAGGCAGTCTGTCCCTTAATCAGCTTGAACACTGTGCTGCAAAATCCGCTGCTCTCTTCAGAGCTGGCAGGCAGTAACATTTAAGTCTGCTGAATTTGTGCCCACAGCTGCCCCATCCCCCAGGTGCTCAGTCCCAGAGAGATGGGAGTTTTATTTATAAACCCCTAACTGGGGCTGCTGACTTTCTTTCAGAGATGCCCTGCCCAGAGAGGAGTAATCTTGAGAGGCAGTCTGGCTACAGAGGCTTTGCTGAGCTGCAGTTTGCTCCATCCAGTTGGAACTTTCCAGCAGCTTTGTTTATACTGTGAGGGAAAAACCGCCTACTCGAGCCTCAGTAATGATGGATGCCCTTCTCTCCACCAACTCAAGCATCCCAGGTTGACTCCAGACTGCTGGGCTGGCAGCAAGAACTTCAAGACAGTGGATCTTAGCTTGCTTGGTTCTATGGGGTGGGATCTGCTCAGCAAGACTACTTATCTCCCTGGCTTCAGCTCCCTTTTTAAGAGAGTAAATAGTTCTGTCTCTTTGGCATTTTAGGTGCCACTGAGGTATGAAAAAAAAACTCCTGCAGATAGCCCCATTTCTGCCCAAACAGCTGCCCAGTTTTGTGCTCGAAACCCAGGCCCTTGGCTGTATAGGCAACTGAGGAAATCTCCTGGTCTGCAGGTTGCAAAGACTGTGGGAAAAGTGTAGTATCTGGGCCAGAATGCACCATTTCTTTCAGCACAGTCCCTCACAGCTTCCCTTAGCTAGGGGAGGGAGTTCTCTGACCCCTTGCACTTCCAGGTGAGGCAATGCCCCCCTCCACCACTGCTTCATCTTGCCTTCTGTGGTCTGTAACCACTGCTTAACCAGTCCCAATGAGACGAACCAGGTACCTCAGTTGGAAATGCAGAAACCACTCATCTTCTGTGTTGATCTTAGTGGGAGCTGCAGATCGGAGCTGTTCCTATTTGGCCATCTTGCCAGCCACCTATTTTTGCTCTTTGTTTTTTATCATTTTTTTTATAGCATTAGTTGTTGTTAAAATTGGTATCATTCCTTGAAACAGTAGTTTTATGTCTTTTGGAGGTATTAAAAAAGTCTTAGCCATTACTTCTTCATGTAATGCTTCTGCTCCTTTTTCACTCTCATCATTTTTTGGGAATATATTTATACCTATATGATAGAGGTTGGGTGTTTGTCTATTCTGAATCTCATGTTAAAATGAGACCTCCAGTGTTGGAAGTGGGCCCAGCGGGATGTGTTTGGATCATGGGGGAGAATCCCTCATGAGTGGTTTGGTGCTTTTCTTGTGGTAATGAGTGAGTTATCATGCTATGAATTCACATAAGATATGTTTTTCAAAAAGATCCTGATAGCTCCTCCCTCTCTCTCTTTCTTGTTCTTGCCATGTGATGTGCCTGCTCCCTGTTTCACTTTCAACCAGGATTGTAAGCTTCCTGAGGATCTCACCAGAAGCAGTTGCCAACATCATGATTTCTGTATAGGCTGCAGAATTGTAAGTCAAAATAAGCCTCTTTTCTTTATAAATTACAGAATCTCAGATATTCTTTTATAGAAAGGCAAATGGACTGATACAGTATTCTAGACATGTTGTTCCTTATACATCTCTTATTATCTCTAGTTACAACTTTTCTTTATCTATGCTTCCTTTTTAATTATATTTTAGATTCAGAGGGTACATGTGCAGGTTTGTTATAAGGGTATATTGCGTGAATCTAAGGTTTAGACTTCTATTGCTTTTATCACCCAAATAGTAAACATAGTACCCAATAGGAAGTCTTTAAGCCATTGAGACCTCATTCTCTCTTCCCTTTTTGAGTACCCAGTGTCTGTTGTTCCTATCTTCATGTTTATGTGTCTCCAATGTTCAGCTCCCACTTATAAGAGAGAACATGCAATATTTTTTTCTGTCTTTCTGTTAGTTTGCTTAAGATAATGCCCTCAAGCTGCATTCATATTACTGCAAAAAAAAAAAAAAAGATTTTGTTCTATATTATGGCTGCATAATATTCCACAATGTATATGTACCAAATTTTTTTAAATCAAATCCACTGTTGATAGGTAGCTGGTTTTTTGTTATCTGTGATTTCTTTAAATGTTTTTTTTTTATTATTTTTTGTAGAGATCGCTTACCTTATTAGTTAGATCTACTTCTAAGCATTTTCTTTTTGGGGGGCTACTATAAATGAAATTGCATGTTTCATTTTGCCCTCAGCTTGAATATTATTGGTGTAGAGAAATGCTACTGATTTCTGTGTGTTGATTTTGTATCCTGAAACTTTATTGAACTTGTTTACCAGGACTATGAGTCTTTCAGGAGTCTTTTGGACTTTCTAGCTATAGACTCATATTATCAGCAAAGAGAGGTTATGACTTTTTCTTTTCCTATTTGGATGCTTTTTATTTCTTTCTCTTGTCAAATTGCTCTGCTAGCACTTCCAGTACTCTGCTGAATAGGAGTGGTGATAGTGGACACCCTTGTCTTTTTCCAGTTCTTAAAGAGGATACTTCCAGGTTTTGCCTGTTCAGTATTATGTTGCTTGTATTTGTTATAGATAGCTCTTCATGTTTTGAGGTATGTTCCTTCACTGCCTAGTTTGTTGAGTGCTTTTATCATGAAAGGGTACTGGATTTTATTGAAAGCTCTTTTCTGCATCTATTGAGATGATCACATGGGTTTTTGGTTTTTAAAAATTCTGTGTATATGGTTAGATCAGATTTATTGAATTGTGTATGTTGAAACAAACTTGCTTCCCAGAAATAGAGATCACTTGCTTGTGAGCAATTAACTTTTTGGTGTGCTGCTAAATTTGGTTTTCTATTATTTTGTTGAGGAATTTTGTTGCTGTGTTTATCAAAGGTATTGACCTCCAGTTTTTTCTTGTTGTTGTTGTTTTGTCTTTGCCAGATTTTGGTATCAGAATAATACTGGTTTTGTAGAATGAGTTAGGGAGAAATATTTTCTCTTTAATTTTGGGGAATAGTTTCAGTAGGAATGGTACCATTTCTTCCTTGTATATCTTTCATAATTTAGCTGTAAATCCATCTGGTCTTGGGCTGGTTTTGGGTGGTAGGTATTTTCATTACTGATTCTAGTCTGGAAATTGTTATAGGTCTGTTCAGAGTTTCAATTTTTTTTAATTCAATTTTGGGAGGTTGTGTTTTACCAGAAATTTATTCAATTCTTCTGAAATTTTTAGTTGGTGTGTGTAGAGTTGTTCATAATATTCTCTGAGGACCATTTGTATTTCTGTGAGATAGGTTCTGATGTTAACTTTCTCATTTCTGATTGTCCTTCTTTTGATCTCTAATTTTTTACTTTGTGCATTTAGTTAGTAGTCTATTGATTTTCTTTATCCTTTCAGTTAATCAACTTTTTGTTTCATTAACCCATGGCATTTTTTTCTCAATTTTCTTTCGTTTTGCCCTGCTGCCATGATTTTAGTTATTTCTTTCCTTTTTCTATATTATTTATGTATTTTAGCTTTGGGATGCTTGTCCTTGTTTTTCCAGTTGTTTTAGGTGCAATGTTAAATAGTTAATTTGAAATCTTTCTATCTTCTGATGGTAGGCATTTAATGCTATTAACTTTTCTGTTAACATTGCTTTTGCCACATCCCAGAGGTTTTTCTATAATTTATCTCTATTGTCTTTCTCTTTTGTTATCAATTGTTTGTTTCTTATTATTATACTTTTCATTCTGAGATACATGTGCAGAATTTGCAGGTTTATTACATAGGTATGCATGTGCCATGATAGTATGCTGCACCCATCACCCATCACCTACATTAGATATTTCTCCTAATGTCATCCCTTCCCTAGGCATCCATCCCCAACAAGCCCTGGTGTGTGATTTTCCTCTCTGTGTCCATGTGTTCTTATTTTTCAACTCCCACTTATGAGTGAGAACATGCGGTGTTTGGTTTTCTGTTCTTGTGTTAGTTTGCTGAGAATGGTGGTTTCCAGCTTCACCAATGTCTTTGCAAAGAACATAAACTCATCCTTTTTTTATGGCTGCATAGAATTCCACAGTGTATATGTGCCACATTTTCTTTATACAATCTATCATTGATGGGCATTTGAGTTGGTTCCAAGTCTTTGCAATTGTGAACAGTGCTGCAGTAAACATACAGGTGCATGTGTCTTTAGAGTAGAAAAATTTATAATCCTTTGGATATATAACCAGTGATGGAATTTCTGGGTCTAATATTATTTATGGTTCTATATCCTTCAGGAATTGCCACACTATCTTCCCCAGTGGTTGAACTAATTCATACTCTCACCAACAGTGTAAAAGTGTTCTTATTTCTCCACATTCTCTCCAGCATTTGTTGTTTCCTGACTTTTTAATGATTGCCCTTCTAAATGGTATGAGAGGGTATCTCATTGTGGTTTTGATTCATATTTCTCTAATGACCAGTGATGATGAGCTTTTTTTTCATATGTTTGTTGGGTGCATAAATGTCTTCTTTTGAGACTGTCTGTTCACATCCTTCACCCACTTTTTGAT
Source organism: Saimiri boliviensis (assembly GCF_048565385.1). Lineage (NCBI taxonomy): Eukaryota > Metazoa > Chordata > Mammalia > Primates > Cebidae > Saimiri > Saimiri boliviensis. Next base: position 56,983,922 of record NC_133470.1, read on the forward strand.
GTAGTTTTATGGAGTTTTTTTGTAAATTTGTTTAGTTCTTTGTAGATTCTGGATATTAGCCTTTTGTCAGATGAATATATTGCAAAAATTTTCTCTAATTCTGTAGGTTGTCTGTTCACTCTCATGGCAGTTTATTTTGCTGTGCAGAAGCTCTTTAGTTTAATGAGTTCTCATTTGTCAGTTTTGGCTTTTGTTGCCATTGCTTTTGGTGTTTTGGTTATGAAGTCTTTACCCATGCCTATGTCCTGAATGGTATTGCCTGGGTTTTCTTCTAGGGTTTTCATGATTTTAATTTTTATGTTTAAGTCATTCATCCATCTTGAGTTAATTTTTGTATAAAGTGTAAAGAATGCATCAAGTTTCAGTTTTCTGCATATGGCTAGCCAGTTTACTCAACACCATTTGGTAAATAGGAAATCCTTTCCTAGTTGCTTGTTTTTGTCAGGTTGGTCAAAGATCAAATGGTTGTAGATGTGTGGTGTTATTACTGAGACCTCTGTTCTGTTCCACTAGTCTATATATCTGTTTTGGTACTGGTACCATACTGTTTTTGTTACTGTAGCCTTGTAGTATAGTTTGAAGTCAGGTAGCATGATGCCTCCAGCTTTCTTCTTTTTGCTTAAGATTGTCTTGGCTACATGAGCCCTTTTTTGCTGTTGTTACATATACAATTTAAGGTACATTTTTCTAATTACGTGAAAAAAGTCAATGGTAGCTTGATGGGGATAGCATTGAATCTCTAAACTACTTTGAGTGGTAAAGAAAAAAATTAAAAAGGTAAGCTACTTTGAGTGGTAAAGAAAAAATAAAAATAAAAATTATTTTCATAATTTTTACCATATTAATTCTTCCTATCCATGAGCATGGAAAGTTTTTCCATTTGTTTGCGTTCTCTCTTATTTCCTTGAGCAGTAGTTTGTAGTTCTCCTTGAAGAGGTGTGGGGGTTGATTAGAGTGGTAAAACAAGCTATTGGGAAGAGGAACTCCTTTTGAAAGGTTAGAAGGTTCTGCAAAGCTTCAGGGGAGAATAAGCTGAAGGCAGCTGTTCTCTTACCCTGAGGCAGAGGGCTATAAGTAGGTGTAAGAAAATGTAGGACAGTTTATGTAAATATACTTGTTTACTTTTGTTGTCCAGAAACCTACCTTTGATCATCCACCTGTGAGACTCTTCCCTGCAAGAAGGGACAACAATTTTAATTACCCAAAACACTTCTGGCATGGAAAAATGGCAGTCGTGGTTCCGGACTCACGTGTGAGTGCAGAGGAAAATCTGAAAAAGATCCCAAAGAAGATGATGAAAATGGCTCGGTTCTATAATAGGAGGATCTATAATAGGAAGCTGTGGATCAGAATATGACTACTTTTATTCTGATCAGGAAGCACTAGAAGCTGACAATGAGGGTGATGCTGAGCCCTGTGATGAAGAAAATGGCGATGAGGCAGAATCAAATATTGGGACTAATACAGGCTGGGCAGATGCCGTGACTAAAGTCCTCAACAAGAAAACTCCTGAAAGTAAACCTACTATTCTGGTCAAAAATAAGAAGCTGGAAAAGGAAAAAGAAAAGTTAAAGCAAGAAAGACAAGAGAAAAAAAAAGTGTGATAAGAGGATGGAGTGGGAAATAATGCGCAGAGTAAAGCCAGATGTTGTCCAAGACAAGGAGACAGAAATCTTCAGAGAATTGCAACGACGGGTGTGGTGCAATTATTTAATGCTGTTCAGGAACATCAAAAGAACATTGATGGAAAGTAAAAGAAGCTGGAAGCTGTATTAGAAAGTGAACTAAGTTGATATCAACTGTTTCCAAGAAAGATATTATCAATGTTTTGAAAGGAATGGATGAAAGTACAAATGAGACTACCTCAAGCAGAAGAAACCAAAAGCCAAACAGACTGAAGTGACATCAGCAGAGGGTCCAGGTTGGATGATCCTAAGTGATGATTTCATGATGGGAGCATCTATGAAAGACTGGGACAAGTAAAGTGATGAGCCAGATGACATCAGACCAGAATCTGCAACTGACTCTGATGCATAAAGCACCATAGGAAATAAAATTATAATCATTTTTTTTCTAGAAAAATATTTCATCCCCTGATAGTTGGGGAATTATAAGGATACCATTTGTAAGAAAGTCAAAAGACTTTTGTCTCATTTCATATCCCCCCTTTTCATGTACACTTTATATATAATTTATTAAAATTATATTTTAAACACTGGCATAATTTTAAGCATTGTTCCTCAGAACATTTATAAAAGGAAATATTGCTGCTTGACCAGTGAGATATGCATTTTTTCAGGGTCATATTGGTCATGTCTGTTGGTATATTATTTCAGCATCACCAATGTTTTCAGAAATACAGTACCAATTTATAATTAAACTCTTTCAAGTTTAAAAAAAACAATTTTAGTTATCCACAGATTTTGTTGGCTCCAGGTTTTTGACATTATTTCTGTACGGAATAAAAGCAAGTGGCTCCAGCTTATCAAAACTGCCCACTGTGCCAGCGGTCTCCTAGGTGCTCTACACTGCATACCTGTGTCTGAGTACTCCTTGCGTCTATCACTCGGCCAGGATCTGCAGGACAGACTCAGCAGCTAGTGCCCCTTGTGAGGAGTGTTGCAACAGATCACAGCAGAATCCTCAAAAATAAAGGTGAAGAGACTGTGCAGTCAATAAGTCACTGGTGCCCTCTCAGGATTTCCAAGTTTGTGGGAATTTTTAAGCTAGGGTTTCATCATGGGACAAGAGTTGTCAGTTCAACAGCAACATTATATGCAAGTATTGAAACAGCTGCTTAAAGCTAGTGGCATCTCAGTTTTGCAGGCCCAATTAAGGGACCTAATGCGAACTGTTGTTTCCTATAACCCATGGTTCCCAGAAGAAGGCACATTAGACATAAAGTGCTGAGAAATCTTAAACAACATCATGCACAAGGGCAAAGGGTCCCAGTAACATCTTTAATGTTATGGGCCTTAGTTATAGCTGCTGTGGCCCCACTCTACACAGAAGAGCATAAAAAGGGAAGGGAGGAGAAACCATCACCTACCTTACTGTTGTCTCCTCCTCCTCCCTGTGCCACACCATTACCGGGTAGAGATACCAAAGAGGAAATGGAGGCTTTTCCTCAGTGTCCTCCCCCAATAAATTGGAAAAAAGACAAGAGATACACTACAGTTATGGGACCCTGTTTTAGGCAAGCAGCATTAAAAGGGGAGCTCTTGGCCTGCCCAGGGATAAAAGATCAACAAGGCAATTGGATGCATGAGCCCATTACTTTCAACACTTATAAAGAGATAAGAAAAAGCATTAGAGGAAATGGAGTTTCTAGCTCATTTACTAAAGGATTAATTGAGGCCATAGCGAACAACTTCCCTATGACCCCAAGGGCCTGGTTAGTGCTAGCTAAAACGACTTTAGATGCCAGTCAATACCTCCTCTGGAGGCCAGAATTTGATGAATTATATGAACATAAGACCCCTGTCTCATAATGGCTACTGTTATTCCTCTACTACTCCTGACATAGCTCTCTCAAAATCCTATTTTGGTAGAATAGCAGCCTTTAAAGGGAGGGAATTACAACAATCCCATGAATTAGTTGAGGAACAATTAAGAGCCAGCCATATGGAACCATCAAACAGCCCTTGGAATTAGTCCATTTTTGTCATTCCCAAAAGGTCTGGTAAATGGAGACTTTTGCATGACTTATGGGCTATCGATACTAATTTACAACCTATGGGGCCTCTTTAAGAGGGCCTTTCTTCCCCCGTGGTGATTCCTTGAGATTGGTCTATAGTCATTATTGACTTAAAAGACCACTTTTATACTATTCCCCTTGCAGAACAAGACAAGAACAATTTGTTTTTACGATACCAGCTATCAATAATGAAAGGCCAGCTCATCGATTTCATTGGAAAGTACTTACTCAAGGAATGCTAAACAGTTCTATCATATGTCAGCATCATGTAAATCAGGCATTGCTCCCCAGTAGAAAATAATTTCCTAATTGCAAGATCATCCATTTTATGGATGATATCTTACTTGTGGCCCCAATGGAGCCAATACTTTTAAATTTATATGCCTCTATCAAAAGGAATACACAGTTAAGAGATTTAATCAGTCCCAGCACTTTGGGAGGCCAAGGCGGGTGGATCACGAGGTCAAGAGATCTAGACCATCCTGGTCAACATGGTGAAACCCCGTCTCTACTAAAAAAATACAAAAAATTAGCTGGGCATGGTGGCGAGTGCCTGTAATCCCAGTTACTCAGGAGGCTGAGGCAGGAGAATTGCCTGAACCCAGGAGGCGGAGGTTGCAGTGAGCCGAGATTGCGCCATTGCACTCCATCCTGAGTAATAAGAGTAAAACTCCGTCTCAAAAAAAAAAAAAAAAAAAAAGAGATTTAATCAGGCTGCGTGCGATGGCTCAGGCCTGTAATCCCAGCACTTTGAGAAGCTGAGGTGGGAGGATCACAAAGTCAAGAGACCAAGACCAACCTGGCCAACATGGTGAAACCTCATCTATACTAAAAATACAAAAATTAGCCAGGGAGGTGGAAGAATCACTTGAACCCAGTAGGTGGATGTTGCAGTGAGCTGAGATTGCGCCACTGCATTCCAGCCTGGTGACAGAGCAAGACTCCATCTAAAAAACAAACAAACAAACAAACAAAAGATGTAATCATAGTGACTGAAAAAGTACAGATGTCCTTTCCTTGGAAATATCTCTGATATATACTAACTTCCCAATCAGTGAGACCTCAAAAGATTAAATTAAATACTAGCAACTTACACACCTTAAATGACTATCAAAAATGGCTGGGTGGTATTAACTGGCTTCGCTCCACCTTGGGCCTAACTACTGATAAATTACAAAACCTGCTTTCTATCCTAAAGGGCAATGTAGCCCTGGACTCCCCAGGTGTTTAATCATGCTGATAAAAGGGAAATTGAGAAAATAGAGCAAGCTATTTTTCAAGGCAACTAGATCACACAGATCCATGATATTTAGTCCAATTGTTTGTTCTTCCTACTAAACATTCCCCAACGGGGGATGGCCCCAGGGCTAAGTTTCCTAGAATGAGTCTTTTGCCCTCATACTGGGACTAAAATATTATCTCCCTATGCCCAGTTAGTAGTAAAGTCATCTATACAGGCCTCAGATGAAGCAATCAATTGCTAGGTTACAATCCTCATGTTATAAGAGCACCCTTAAGTAAAAAACAGTTTGAAGCAGTCCTGCCCCTGTCTCTAGGCCTGCAGGTAGCACTCCCTGATTATGCAGGCCACACATACCTTGACCTTCCTGCTGACAAACTACTCCAGTTCTTATCTTGTGTTCCTGTAGTTATGCCTACAAAGATAGTTCACTCCCCTATACCTAACACTTTAATACTGTTTACTGATGTCTCTGATAAAAAATGGAAAAGTGGCTCTCTGGTGGGAACTGCATAACTCCCTCACTCAATCTGGATTTACTAGAACTCAGAGAGCTGAGGTTGGAAACTTAATATCGGCCCTGGAAACCTTTTCTGCTCAGCCTATCAATATTGTTAGTGACTGCTTACTCTGTTTATTTATTGCAAAACCTTGAAACAACCCTCATTAAGTCTACTTGCAAGACTACACTTTGTGTACTTTTTCTTTGACTTCAGCAATTGTTGGATATTAGGACACATCCTATTTTTATTACACACATTTGGGCCCACAGCTTACTGCCTGACCCACTTGCTTATGGCAATGATCAAGCAGATCAGCAGGTTATCATGTCACTGCTTGACCAAGTCACCCAATCACATCAGTTTTTCCACCAAAATTGGAAAAAGTTAACTAAACAATTTCAAGTTACCCAAAGACTAGCTAAACAGATTATTTTACAATACCCAGATTGCCAGCTCACAGGCACACCCCCCTCCTTCAACAGGCGTTAACCATAGAGGACTACACCCTAATCAGTTATGGCAAACAGATGTTACCCATGTCCCTGAATTTGAAAAACTAAGGTATGTACATGTATTCATTGATACCTATGCCCACCTAATGAGTGCTCATGCTCTTTCTGGAGAGTCTGCCCAATATGTCGTTAAACATCTTGTCTTAACTTTTGCATTTATGGGGCAGCCCACAAAAACTAAAACTGATAATGGTCCAGCTTATGTCAGCTCACAATTTTGCCAATTTTGTCACATGTAGAACATCCAACATTCCACAGGCATCCCTTATAACCCCCAAGGACAGGCCATAGTAGAACGTGTCCACTCCACCCTTACAAATACACTCAGAAAACAAAAAAGGGGGAATATGAGTAAGGACCCTGCAACGCTATTGGCACAAGACTTATTTACCCTTAATTTTTAAAATTTAGATGATAAATTTCAATCAGCCATAGAAAAGCATTTTGCAAAAGCCCCTCAAGACATAAAACCCATGGTTTTATGACAAGATGTAAATAGTAATGTAAGGTGTGGTCCAAATGATTTGTTAACATGGGGAAGAGAATATGCTTGTGTTTACATCGCTTCAGGTCCTCTTTGGATTGCAGTGTGACACATCAATCCATACCATGGCATAGCCAGGACCCAACTCGATACCAGAAATGAAGGAAATGGCCCTGCAGGACCCACATCCCTGAATGATGTGACTTCCTCAGATGGCACAGGCCCCAGAAATTACCTGGGGCATGCTGAAGAAGATAACTTAGGAGACTAAGTGAATCCTGCTCCAAACACAGACACCATTCACTCCATATAATTTATTCCTTCTTATGCTTTTTGTTACACTATGCAACTCTCTTAGAGTATTAACCCTTCTTATTCTCTTACTCTGCCTGCAACCTGCACCTGCTACTCTCCAGTTGGGCCCATCTTCTGAATCTGCCTTTCTTCTACCCTGTTACTTGGTTAGGCACCCCCTTTCCAGCCTCTAACAATATGACTGCTTGGCTAAGAGATATTGACATACCCCCAGTGAGGTTCTTCAGTAATGGCAGACACTGGACTGAGGTGCCAAGTAACACATGTCACTCCTTGATTGGAAAAGAGTATTACTGATTATACTAGTGTTTGTCTTATGTTACTTACTAATTCTAGGATGCAAAACGAGAACACAAGCTGCAACTACTGCACCTATCACACCTGTCACTGCACTCATCTGTACTCTTAAATCAACAAAACCTGATGCAAAAAAAAAAAAAAGGTGGAGGGAGATGTGGGTATCATCAGAGTGGTAAAAGAAGCTATAGGGAAAGAAGCAGACCTTTCAAAATGTCAGAAGGCTCTGCAAAGCTTTGGAGGAGAATAAGCTGAAGGTAGCTGTTCTCTTACCCTGAGGCAGAGGGCAAGAAGTAAGTGCAAGGAAATGAAGGGGAGTTTATCTAAATAGACTTGTTTATTTATGTTGTCCAGAAACCAACCTTTGATGATCCGCATGCAAGACTGCTCCCTGCAAGTGGGGACAATTTTAATTGTATAGAATAGAATTTATAAAATAAATCTCAATAAATTAAAAACAAAATTAAAATTATACCAACCATCCTCTTGGACCACTGTAGAGTAAACATAGAAATCAGAACCAAGTGGAACTCTTAAAAGGACATTATTTCTATACTGAATAAAAGCAAGTGGTTCCAGCTTATTGAGACTGCCCACTGTGCAAGCAGTCTCCTAGCCACTATATATTGCATACCTGTGTCTAAGTATTCCTTGCGTCCATTACTCAACCAAGGTCTGTGGGACAGACTTTGCAAAGAGGTCCTTCACATCCCTTGTAAGTTGTATTTCTAAGTATGCTATTCTCTTTGTAGCAATTGTGAATGGAAGTTCATTAGTGATTTGTCTCTGTTTGACTATTATCGGTGTGTAGAAATGCTTGTGATTTCTGCACAATGATTTTGTAACCAGAGACTTTGTTGAAGTTGCTTATCCACTTAAGGAGATTTTGGACTGAGACAAGAGAGTATCCTTGTCTTGTGCCAGTTTTCAAAGGGAATTCATACAGCTTTTTCCCATTCAGTATAATATTGGCCGTGGGTTTGTCACAAATAGCTATTATTATTTTGAGATACATTCCACCAATACCTAGTTAATTGAGAGTTTTTAGCATCAAGGGGTGTTAAATTTTATTGAAGGCCTTTTTTGCATCTATTGAGATAATCATGTGGCTTTTGTCATTGCTTCTGTTTATGTGCTGTATAACATTTATTGATTTGCATATGTTGAACCAGCCTTGGATCCCAGGGATGAAGCTGATTTGATCATGGTGGATAAGTTTTTTGAAGTGCTGCTGGATTAGGTTTGCCAGTATTCTACTGAGGATTTTCATAATGAAGTTCATCAGGAATATTGGTCTGAAATTTTCTTTTGTGGTGTGTCTCTGCCAGGTTTTGGTATCAGTATGATTCTGACCTCATGAAACGAGTTAGGGAGGATTTTTTCTTTTTCTATTCTTTGGAATCGTTTCAGAAAGAATGATACCATTTTCTTTTTGTACCTCTGGTAGAATTCAGCTGTGAATCCATCTGGTCCTGGGCATTTTTTGGTTGGCAGGCTGTTAATTACTGCCTCAATTTTAGAACTTGTTAGTGGTATATTCAGGGATTCTACTTCTTCCTGATTTAGTCTTAGGGCAATGTAGGAATTTATCCATTTCTTCTAGATTATCTAGTTTGTTTGCATAGGGTGTTTATAGTATTGTGTGATGGTGGTTTCTATTTCTGTTGGATCAGTGGTGATATTCCCTTCATCATCCTGAATTTGAATGTTGGCCTGTCTTGCTAAATTTGGAAAGTTCTCCTGGATAATATCTATTTGATTAGAAAAATCTATTTGATTCTTCTTTTTTGTCTTCTACTAGCTTTTGAATATGTCTGCTCTTGCTCCTCTAGTTCTTTTAATTGTAATATTAGGACACTGATTTTAGATCTTTCCTGCTTTCTCCTATGGGCATTTAGTGCTATAAATTTCCCTCTAAGCACTCCTTTGGCTGTGTCCCAGAGATTCTGGTATGCTGTTTCTTTGTTCTCATTGGTTTGAAATAATTTATTTATTTCTGCCTTAATTTTGTTATTTACTCAGTAGTCATTCAGGAGCAGGTTGTTCAGTTTTCATGTAGTTGTGTGATTTTGGTTGAGTTTCTTAATCCTGAGTTCTCATTTGATTGCATTGTGTTCTAAGAGACTGCTTGTTATGACTTCTGTTTATTTGCATTTGCTGAGGCATGTTTTCCTTCCAATTATGTGGTCAATTTTAGAATAAGTGTGATATGATGCTGAGAAGAAGGTATACTTTGTTGATTTGTGGTGAAAAGTTCTGTAGATGTCTATTAGGTCCACTTGGTCCAGAGCTGAGTTCAAGTCCTTAATATCCTTGTTAATTTTCTATCTTGTTTATCTGTCTAATATTGACAATGTAGTGTTAAAGTCTCCCACTATTATTGTGTGGGAGTCTATGTCTCTTTGTAAGTCTCTATGAACTTGCTTCATGAATCTGGTTGCTCCTGTATTGGGAGCATATATATTTAGGATAATTAGGTCTTCTTGTTGCATTGATCCATTTGCCATTATTTAATGCCATTCTTTGTCTTTTATGATCTTCGATTTAAAGTATGTTTTATCAGAGACTAGGATGACAACTACTGCTTTTTCATTTGTTTGTTTGTTTTTGCTTTCCATTTGCTTGGTAAATATTCCTCCATCTTTTTATTTTGAGACTATGTGTGTCTTTCAACATGAGATTTGTCTCCTGAATATAGCACATCGATGGGTCTTGACTCAATGTTGTTGAGCTTCAGATGGAGTTTCTGTGTGAATGTCCTTTCTATTGATGTTGATGTTGATGCTATTCCTTTCTGGTTGTTAGTTTTCTTTCTAACAGTCAGGCCTCACTGTTGCAGGTCTGCTAAATTTTGCTGGAGGTCTACTTCAGACCCTGTTTGCCTGTCTCATCAGTGGAGGCTGCAGAACAGCAAATATTGTTGCCTGTTCCTTACACTGGAATTTTCATCCTAGAGGGGGACCCTCCAAATGCCAGACTGAGCTCTCCCGTAGGAGGTATCTCTCGACCATTGCTGGGAGGCATCTCCCAGTCAGCAGACATGGGTTCAGGGATCAATTTGAGGAGGCAGTCTGTCCCTTAGCAGAGCTTGAGTGCTGTGCTGGGAGATCTGTTGCTTCTTCAGAGTCCACAGACAGTAACAGTTGAGTCTGCTGAGTTTGCACTCACATCCATCTCTTCCCCAGGTGCTCAGGCCAGGGAGATTGGAGTTTGATCTATAAGCCCCTGACTGGGACTGCTGCCTTTCAAAGATGCTCTGCCAAGACAGGAGAAATCTGGAGAGGCAGTCTGGCTACAGCAGCTTTGTTGAGCTGTGGTGGGATTAGCCCAGTTTGAACTTCTCATTGGCTTTCTTTACACTGTGAGGGGAAAACCACCTACTCAAGCCTCTGTAATGGCAAATGCCCCTCCACCCATCAAACTCTATCATCCCAGGTTGACTTCAGACTGCTGTTCTGGCAGTGAGAATTTCAAGCCAGTGGATCTTAGCTCACTGTGTTTCATGGGGGTGAGATTTGCTGAGCTAGACCACTTGGCTCCCTGGCTTCACCCCCCTTTCCAGGGAAATGAATATGTCTGTCTTGCTGGTGTTCTAGGCATGAATGGGATTAAAAAAAAAAAAAAATCTCCTGCATCTAGCTCAGTGTCTGCCCAAACAGCTGCCCAGTTTTGTGCTTGAAACCCAGGGCCCTGGTGACATAGGCACCAGAGGGAATCTGAAGTTTGCGAAGACCATGGAAAGGCATAGCATTTGGGTTGGAGTGCGCTGTTCCTCAGGCACAGTCCTTCATAGCTTTTCTTGTCTAGGGGAGGGAGTTCTCTGACCCCTTGTACTTCCTGGGAGAGGCAACAGCCTGCCCTGCTTTAACTAGCCCTTTGTGGGCTGCACCCACTGTCTAACCAGTCCAATGAGTTAAGCCAGGTACCTCAGTTTGAAATGCCGAAATCACCTGCCTTCTGCATTGATCTCACTGGGAGCTACAGACCAAAGCTCCTTCTATTCTGCCATCTTGCCAGCAACCACTTCTATTTTCATTTGTTGCAAAAAGTTTTTAATTCCTTTCTTAAATTTATTTTTTACTCAAAAGTAACTCAGAATCAAGTTGTTTAGATTACACATAATTGTGTCCTTTTTAGAGTTCCACTTGGTTCTGATTTCTGTTTTTACTCTACAGTGGTCCAAGAGGATGATTGGTATAATTTTAATTTTGTTTTTAATTTATTGAGATTTATTTTATAACCAAGCATGTAGCTAAACTTACAGTACGTTTTATGTACAAGTAAGAAGAATGTACAATCTTTGGTTGTTGGGTGGATTATTCTGTAATTATCTATTAGATTGAACTGGTCAAATGTCAAATTCAGGTGCAGAGTTTCATTGTTAGTTTTCTGCCTTGATGATCTGTCTAATCCCATCAGTAGAGTACTAAAATCTCCAGCTATTTTTGTCTGGCTGTCTAAGCTTCCTCCAAAGTCTAGAAGTAATTTATTAATCTGTGTGCTTCCAATGTTGGGTGCATATATATTTAGCATAGCTAAATTTTGTTGGATTGGACCATTTATCATTATGCAATGCAATTCTTATTTTTCACTGTTGTAAGCTTAATGTTTGTTTTACCTGATACAAAAATAGTGTCTTCTGCTTTTCTTTGTTTTCTATTTGTGTAATAAATCTTTCTCCATACTTTTACTGTGGGCCTATGGGTATTATTACATGTGACATGGGTCTCTTGAAGACAGTGGAAAGATAGGTCTTGTTTTTTAATTTAATTTTCCACTTTATGTCTTTTATGTGGAGTCTTTAGATCATTTACATTCAAGGTTAATATTGATACATGAAGGTTTGTTTTAGACATAGTGTCATTAGCTAGGTGCTTTATAGTCTTGATTGTGTAGTTCCTTTATAGTGTCCATGGGCTGTGTGCTTCTGTGGTAGTGAGTATCATTCTTTAATTTCCATGTTTAGAACTTTCTTAAGCATCTCTTATAGAATCAGACTGGTGGAGATGGGTTCCCTTAGCAATTGCTCGTCAGGGAAAGGCTTTTTTGCTCCTTCATTTATAAAGCTTAGTTTTGCAAAATATAAAATTCTTGGCTGTCATCTTTTTACTTTAAAATGGTAGAAATGGACACCCAATATTTTCTAGCCTGTAAGTTTTCTGTTAAAAAGTCTGCTATTAGTTTTATGGGCTTCCTTTTATATATAATATGACTTCTTTCTCTGGCTGCCTTTAAGATGTTTTCTTTCATGTTGACCTTGGATAGTCTGATGACTATATGCCTTGGGGTGTCTATGCTTCTGTTTGAATACCTTTCACTGACTTATCTTCTAGTTCATCAGTGCTCTAATTATCCATGCCTTAGCTGCTATTGAGCCAATTACTGAGTTCTTAATCTTAGTTATTGCATTTTCATTTCTGAAATGTCCATTTTAATGCTATGATATACTTAATTTCTCTATTGAAATTCTATATTTTGTTGAATGTATAATCACAGTTACTTAAGGTCCAACTGTAATCATTGCAAATATAGATCTACTATGAGTCTGTTCTATCTCTTTTTAAAAAATCTTGTCTCTATGTGCATTGGTAACTTTTTTATTGAATGCTAGACATTGAAAAGTTATAGAGGCTCTGGATAATATTACTTTTGTATCTGGCAGACAGATAGACTAAAAGAAAGTCACCTTAATTCAGTTTAGGATTGAACTGGTTTGAAATTGTGTTTCACTCTTTATTAGAACTAGTCTATTTTCAGTTCACTCTTATTCCTAGAAACCAGACTTACTTCACGTGTCCCATCTGAACATATGAGGGGTTCATCAAGGCCTCTAAAATGTAAAAAGTTTTTGAGGCAAAAAAAAATTATTTTGCTCTGTCAACTGTCAAAGCTCTGTTCATCTGCTCAACCTCTTAGTTGTGCCTGTGGCCAAGAGTCCAGCCACTTAGCTTTGTGCCAGTTACAAATTAGTAAAGGCCTTCAGAGGAAAAAAAGTGGTACAGATTTCAGACTTATTTTACGCTTTTTTTCTTGAAGACCTTGTCTACTCAAATGCTGGTGGTGTTGGAAGCTCTACAATTCATTCCCCCATAATTACGTTTATTTTAACAATGTTATTGGCTTTATTTCAGATAAGATTAAACTTTTTATAAGGTTAAATTTATAAAATAAAACTAGTAAATCGATTGACTTTTAACATAATTTTATAACTCCATGGCTCTTTCATTTAAAATACTGATTTTCAAGTTTAGAGCAGAACATAAATGAACTGATGGAGCTGAAAAACACAGTACTAGAACTTCACAAAGCATACATGAGTGTCAATAGATGAATCGATCAGGCAGAAAAAAGGATATCAGAGATTGAAGATCAACCCAATGAAACACAGTGAGAAGGTAAGATTAGAGAAAAAAGAGTGAGTGAGAAGAAATGAACAAAGCCTCCAAGAGATATGTGACTATGTAAAAAGACCAAATCTGTGTTTGATTCATGTATCTGAAAGTGACAGGGAGAATGGAACCAAGTTGGAAAACACTCTTCAGGACATTATCCAGAACTTCCCCAACATCACAAAGCAGACCAACATTCAAATTCAGAAAATACAGAAAACACCACAAAAGATATTCCTTAAGAAGAGCAAAACCCATGCTGGGAAGATGGCCGCCTAAGAACAGCTCAGGACTTCAGTTCCCAGTGAAAGTGCAGAGGGTGAGTGGACGCCGCATTTCCAGATGAACTCTTATTGCCCACAGACCAGGAGATACCCAGGCAGAGGGGTCGCCAGCGTCGCAGTCCCAGCCAGTGCGGCTGTTTTGTCCCCCGTGGGGCTGATTCCGCCGGCGCGCGGCTGCTGTGACCACACCCTGTTGCTGCGGTTCTCCTTACAAAAGCCACTGGTCTGGTAGCCCTCTTAGCTGGCAAGCAGAGCCCTGAGATGGCAGAGTTGCCCATTCATCTGAAATAGCGAGCCAGGCTAGGAGATTCCTAGGCAAAAAATCCACCAGGAGCCAGCGCCGCAGTTCAAGCTGACCCAGTGAGTCGCAGCACAGAAGATCCCGGCGCCTTTTCAACAAGCAACTGGAATGCGGGGTCGTTCAACTTAAAAGAAAAGACTCATAGCATGGGGAGAAATGACAGATACAGGTGAGGGGACGGAAGGCAGCAAACCACACTGCTATGTATGTACCTCTGCAACAATCTTGCATGTTCATCACATGTACCCCAGAACCTAAAATGCAATAAAAAAAAAAAAAGGAAAAAAAAAAAGAAAAAAAGAAAGAAAAGACTCTGAGTCAGGGAGCCAGGTGAGATCAGGCTTGGTTGGTCCCAGCCCTCCACCCCCAACAACAACGAAAACAAAAACAGTAATTGGAAACCCTCTGTGTTGAGCCCTACAAACCAAGCAAAGCTGAACTGGGGGGGGAGGGGCTTCTGCCATTACTGAGACTCTCCACGGCTACGGAGGCAGGCCCCCGTTGCCGAGGCAACCCACTGTTGCCGAGGCAACCTGCCACAACAGAGAGAGTCCCCCATAACAGAGGCGGGGCCACCATTGCAGAGACAGTTCTAACTACGCCCATATAAACAGGACTGCAGGAAAGAGCTCAGGGCAGCTGGGTGGAGCCCACAGCAGCTCAGCAAAGCCCCTGCAGGCAGGCAGTGGCTAGGCGTGCTACTAGCTGGGCGGGTCAGACCTGAAAGAAAAATCAAAAAAGGCAGTAGTGCAATGGAAACTCATAAAGCTCCAACTCCCTAGGACAGAGCACCTGGGAACAAAAAGTGCTTTATGAGTTCAGCTGCAGCAGACCTAAACATACCTGCCCAGCAGCTCTGAACGAACAACAGAGCTCACAACTCAGGACTTAAGCCCCAATAAAAGATAGACTGTCTCCTCAAGTAGCTCCCTGACCCCCATAGATCCAAAGACGCACCTCATAAAGGAGAGAACGGACTGACAATAGGCGAGCATCCTTCTGGGACAAAGATAGCAGAAGAGGAAACTGGCAGCAACCCTTACTGTTCTACAGCTGCTGCAGGTGACCCCCAGGCAAACAGGGCCTGGAGAGGACCTCAGCAGTCCTACAGCACAGGGGCCACACTGTTAGAAGGAAAGCTTAAAAAAAAAAAAAGAAGAAGAAGTAACTTCAGCACCCACGAACTAGAAGCTCACACAGAGACCCAATCTGAAAGACAGTAATTACAAAGACAACAGGTGGATAAACCCACAAAAATGGGAAGAAACCAGTGCAAAAAGGATGAAAACTCCCGAAACCAGAACACCTCTCCTCCTAAAAGGGATCACAACTCCTCACCAGCAAGGGAACCAGACTGGATGGAGAAGGAGGGTGATGAAATGACAGAATCAGACTTCAGATGGTGGGTAGCAAGAAACTACAGTGAGCTAACAGAACATGTTCTAACCCAACGTAAAGAAAATAGGAACCTTGAAAAAAGATTGGACGAACTGCTGACGAGAATGGACAGCATAGAGAGGATTATAAGTGAATTGATGGAGCTGAAAAACACAACACGAGAACTTCGTGAAGCATGCACAAGCTTCAACAGCCGAATTGACCAAGCAGAAGAAAGGATATCAGAGGTCGAAGATCAACTCAATGAAATAAAAAGAGAAGGCAAGAAAAGAGAGAAAAGCACAAAAAGGAATGAACAAAATCTTCAAGAAATGTGGGAATATGTGAAAAGACCTAATCTACGTCTGATATGTGTACCTGAATGTGATGAAGAGAATGAATCCAAGCTGGAAAATACTCTTCAGGATATTATCCAGGAAAACTTCCCCAACCTAGCAAGGCAGACCAATATTCAAATCCAGGAAATACAGAGAACACCACAAAGATATTCCTCAAGAAGAGCAACCCCAAGGCACATAATCGTCAGATTCACCAGGGTTGAAATGAAAGAGAAAATGCTAAGGGCAGCCAGAGAGAAAGGTCGGGTTACCCACAAAGGGAAGCCCATTAGACTCACAGCAGATCTCTCAGCAGAAACCCTACAAGCCAGAAGAGATTGGGGGCCAATATTCAACATCCTTAAAGAAAAGAACTTTCAACCCAGAATCTCCTATCCAGCCAAACTAAGCTTCATAAGTGAAGGAAAAATAAAATCCTTTGTGAACAAGCAAGCACTCAGAGATTTCATCACCAGCAAACCTGCCCTACAAGAACTCCTGAAAGAGGCTCTACACATATAAAGGAACAACCAGTACCAGCCACTCCAAAAACACACCAAATGGTAAAAGAGCATCAACACAATCAAGAATCTGCATCAACTAACCAACAAAACAGCCAGGTAGCATCAAAATGACAGCATCAAATTCACACATAACAATACTATCCCTAAATGTCAATGGACTAAATGCCCCAATCAAAAGACACAGACTGGCAAATTGAATAAAAAGACAAAACCCATCAGTGTGCTGTATCCAGGAAACCCATCTTACATGCAAGGATACACAAAGGCTCAAAATAAAGGGATGGAGGAAGATCTACCAAACAAATGGAGAGCAAAAAAAAGCAGGAGTTGCAATTCTCATCTCTGATAAAATAGACTTTAAAGCAACAAAGATCAAAAGAGACAAAGAAGGACATTACATAATGGTAAAATGATCACTGCAACAAGAAGAGCTAACGATCCTAAATATATATGCACCCAATACAGGAGCACCCAGATACATAAGGCAAGTTCTTAATGACTTACAAAGAGACTTAGACTCCCACACAATAATAGTGGGAGACTTTAACACCCCATTGTCAATATTAGAAAAATCAACCAGACAGAAAATCAACAAGGATATCTAGGACCTGAACTCAGAACTGGAACAAGCAAACCTAATAGACATTTACAGAACTCTCCACCCCAAATCCACAGAATATACATTCTTCTCAGCACCACATCACACCTACTCTAAAATTGACCACATAATTGGCAATAAATCACTCCTCAGCAAATGCAAAAGAACGGAAATCATAACAAACAGTCTCTCAGACCACAGTGCAATCCAGTTAGAACTCAGAATGCAGAAACTAACTCAGAACCGCACAGCTTCATGGAAACTGAACAACTTGCTCTTGCATGTTGACTGGATAAACAATGAAATGAAGGCAGAAATAAAGATGTTCTTCGAAACCAATGAGAACGAAGACACAACATACCAGAATCTCTGGGACACATTTAAAGCAGTCTCTAGAGGAAAACATATAGCAATGAGTGCCCCCATGAGAAGAAAATAGAGATCTAAAATTGACACGCTATCATCAAAATTGAAAGAGCTAGAGGAGCAAGATCCAAAAAACTCAAAACCTAGCAGAAGACAGGAAATAACTAAGATCAGAGCAGAACTGAAGGAAATAGAGACACAAAAAACTCTTCAAAAAATCAATAAATCCAGGAGCTGGTTTTTTGAAAAGATCAACAAAACAGACAGACCACTAGCCAGATTAATAAAAAAGAAAAGAGAGAATAACCAAATTGATGCAATAAAAAACGAGAAAGGGGATATCACCACAGATTCCACAGAAATCCAAACCATCATCAGAGATTATTACAAACAACTCTATGCACATAAACTAGTAAACCTGGAAGAAATGGATAAATTCCTGGACACCTGCATCCTCCCAAGCTTAAACCTGGAAGAAGCCGAAACCCTGAATAGACCAATAACATGGTCTGAAGTCGAGGCAGCAATAAAGAGCCTACCACTCAAAAAAAGCCCAGGTCCAGATGGGTTCACAGCCGAATTCTACCAGACATACAAAGAGGAGCTGATACCATTCCTTCTGAAACTATTCCAGACAATCCAAAAAGAGGGAATCCTTCCCAAATCATTTTATAAGACAAACATCATCCTGATACCAAAACCCAGCAGAGACTCAACAAGAAAAGAAAATTTCAGGCCAATATCCATGATGAACATAGATGCAAAAATCTTCAATAAAATACTGGCAAACTGATTGCAACAACATATCAAAAAGCTCATTCAACATGATCAAGTAGGATTCATCCCGGGGATGCAAGGCTGGTTCAACATACGCAAGTCCATAAACGTAATTCACCACATAAACAGAACCAAAGACAAAAACCACATGATTATCTCAATTGATGCAGAGAAGGCTTTTGACAAAATTCAACAGCCCTTTATGCTAAAAACCCTCAATAAACTAGGTATTGATGGAACGTATCTCAAAACAATAAAAGCTATTTACGACAAACCAACAGCCAATATCATACTGAATGGGCAAAAACTGGAAGCATTCCCTTTGAAATCTGGCACTAGACAAAGATGCCCTCTCTCACCACTCCTATTCAATATAGTACTGGAAGTTCTAGCCAGAGCAATCAGGCAAGAAAAAGAAATAAAGGGTATCCAAATTGGAAAGGAGGAAATCAAATTGTCTCTATTTGCAGATGACATGATTGTATATCTGGAAGACCCCATCATCTCAGCCCAAAATCTCCTGAAACTGATAAACAACTTCAGCAAAGTCTCAGGATACAAAATCAATGTGCAAAAATCACAACATTCCTATACACCAGTAATAGACTTCAAGAGAGCCAAATCAAGAACGAACTGCCATTCACAATTGCTACAAAGAGAATAAAGTACCTAGGAATACAACTAACAAGGAACGTAAAGGACCTCTTCAAGAACTACAAGCCATTGCTCAACGAAATAAGAGAGGATACAAACAGATGGAGAAACATTCCCTGTTCATGGTTAGGAAGAATCAACATCGTGAAAATGGCCATACTGCCCAAAGTAATTTACAGATTCAACGCTATTCCCATCAAGCTACCAATGACCTTCTTCACAGAACTGGAAAAAAACACCTTAAACTTCATATGGAACCAAAAGAGAGCCCGCATAGCCAAGTCAATTCTAAGCAAAAAGAACAAAGCAGGAGGCATCACACTACCGGACTTCAAACTATACTACAAGGCTACAGTAATCAAAACAGCATGGTACTGGTACCAAAACAGAGATAAAGACCAATGGAACAGAACAGAGGCCTCACAGGAAATACAACATACCCACAACCATCTGATCTTCGACAAACCTGACAAAAACAAGCAATGGGGAAAGGACTCCCTGTTTAATAAATGGTGTTGGGAAAACTGGTTAGCCATGTGCAGAAAACAGAAACAGGACCCCTTCCTGACACCTTACACCAAAATTAACTCCAGATGGATTAAAGACTTAAACTTCAGACCTAACACCATAAAAACCCTAGAAGAAAAGCTAGGCAAAACCATTCAGGACATAGGTGTAGGCAAGGACTTCATGACCAAAACGCCAAAAGCAAGGGCAACAAAAGCCAAAATAGACAAATGGGACCTAATCAAACTCCACAGCTTCTGCACGGCAAAAGAAACAGTCAGTAGAGCGAATCGGCAACCAACAGAATGGGAAAAAAATTTTGCAGTCTACCCATCTGACAAGGGGCTGATATCCAGAATTTACAAAGAACTAAAGCAGATCTACAAGAAAAAAACAAACAAGCCCATTCAAAAATGGGCGAAGGATATGAACAGATACTTTACAAAAGAAGACATACAGGAGGCCAACAAACATATGAAAAAGTGCTCATCATCACTGGTCATCAGAGAAATGCAAATCAAAACCACATTGAGATACCATCTCACACCAGTTAGAATGGCGATCATTAAAAAATCAGGAAACAACAGAAGCTGGAGAGGATGTGAAGAAATAGGAACACTTTTACACTGTTGGTGGGAATGTAAATTAATTCAACCATTGTGGAAGACAGTGTGTCGATTCCTCAAGGACCTAAAAATAGAAATCCCATTTTACCCAGCAATCCCATTACTGGATATATATCCAAAGGATTATAAATCATTCTACTACAGGGACACGTGGACAGGAATGTTCATTGCAGCACTGTTTACAATAGCAAAGACCTGGAACCAACCCAAATGCCCAACGATGATAGACTGGATAGGGAAAATGTGGTACATATACACCATGGAATATTACGCAGCCATCAAAAACGATGAGTTCACGTCCTTTGTAGGGACATGGATGAACCTGGAAACCATCATTCTCAGCAAACTGACACAAGAGCAGAAAATCAAACACCGTATATTCTCACTCATAGGCGGGTGTTGAACAATGAGAACACATGGACACAGGGAGGGGAACACTACACACTGGGGTCCGTTGGGGGGAAATGGGGGAGGGACGAGGGGGTGGGGAGGTGGGAAGAGATAGTATGGGGAGAAATGACAGATACAGGTGAGGGGACGGAAGACAGCAAACCACATGTACCTATGCAACAATCTTGCATGTTCTTCACATGTACCCCAAAACCTAAAATGCAATAAAAAAAAAAGAAGGCAAAAAAAAAAAAAAAGAAGAAGAGCAAAACCCAAGACACATAATCATCTGATTCACCAAGGTTGAAACAAAGCAAAAAATGTTAAGAGTGGCCAGAGAGAAAGAACAGGATACCCACAAAGGGAAGCCCAACACAGTAACAGC
Source organism: Saimiri boliviensis (assembly GCF_048565385.1). Lineage (NCBI taxonomy): Eukaryota > Metazoa > Chordata > Mammalia > Primates > Cebidae > Saimiri > Saimiri boliviensis. The sequence continues at coordinate 57,004,486 of NC_133470.1, forward strand.
AGATCTCTCTGCATAAATCTTACAAGCCAGAAGCAAATGAGGGCCAATATTCAATATTCTGAAAGAAAAGAATTTTCAATGCAAAGTTTTGTATCCAGCCACACTAAGTTTCATAAGTGAAGGAGAAATAAAATCAAATCCTTTACAAACAAGCAATTCCAAAATTGACCACATAATTGGAGGCAAAACATTCCTCAGCCAATGCAATAGAATGGAAGTCATAGAAAACAGTTGCTCAAACCAAAGTGTAATCAAATTAAAACTCAGGATTAAGAAACTCAGTCAAAACTATACAACTACATGAACACTGAACATAGGTATACACATGCTAGGTGATTTGCTGCATCCATCCCCTCATCATCTACATTAGGTATTTCTCCTAATGTTAGTTTTCCCCAATCCGCCCACCTCCTGTTATCCCTCCCATAGCCCCCTCATCTCCTGACAAGCCCTGGTGTGTGATATTACCTTCCCTGTGTCTATGTGTTCTCATTGTTCAACTTCCGCTTATGAGTGAGAACATGCTGTGTTTGGCTTTCTGTTGTTCTGTTAGTTTACTGAGAATGATGGTTTCCAGCTTCATTCATGTCCCTGCCAAGACATAAAATAATCCTTTTTATGGCTGCATAGTATTCCATGGTGTATATGTGCCACATTTTCTTTATACTGTCTATCATGTAATGGGAATTTGGGTTGTTTCCAAGTCTTTGCCATTGTGAACAGTGCAGCAATATACATACATGTCAATGTGTCTTTATAGTAGAATGATTTATAATCTTTTGGTTATATACCCAGTAATGGGATTGCTGCCTCAAGTATATTTCTAGTTCTAGATCCTTGAGGAATCATCACACTGTCTTCCACAATGGTAAAACTAATTTACACTCCCACCAACAGTGTAAAAGCATTCCTATCTCTCCATATCCTCTCTGGCACCTGTTGTTTCCTGACTTTTTAATAATCCCAATGTGGGTTTGATTTGCATTTCTCCAATAACCAGTGATGATGAGCCTTTTTCCATATGTTTGCTGGCTGCATAAATGTCTTTTTTTTTAGAAATGTCTGTTCATATCCTTCACCCACTTTTTGATGAGGTTGTTTGGTTTTTTTCTTGTAAATTTGCTTATTTGCAGATTCTAGATATTAGCCCTTTGTCAGATGAACATATTGCAAAAATTTTCTCCCATTCTGTAGGTTGCCTGCTCACTCTAATAATAGTTTCTTTGGCTATGCAGAAGCTTTTTAATTAATTAGATCCCATTTGTCCATTTTGGCTTTCATTGTCATTTCTTTTGGTGTTTTAGTCATGATGTCTTTTCCCATGCCTATGTCCTGAATTCTATTGCCTAGGTTTTCTTCTAGAATTTTTATGGCTCAAGATCTTATATTTAAGGCTTTAATCCATCTTGAGTTAATTTTTGTATAAGATGTAAGGAAGGGATCCAGTTTCAGCTTTCTGCATATAGCTAGGCAGTTTTCAAAACACCATTTATTAAATGGGGAATACTTTCCCCATTGCTTGTTTTTGTTGGGTTTCTCAAAGATCAGATGGTTGTAGATGTGTGGCATTATCTCTGAGGCCTCTGTTCTGTTCCACTGGTCTTTATATCTGTTTGGTCTACATATGTTTTGGTACTACTACTATGAGAGTACTTCCTATGATTTCCATTATTTTGCATTTACTGAGGAGTGTTTTACATCCAATTATGTGGTCAATTATAGAATATGTGCAATGTGGTGCTGAGAACAATATGTATTCTGTTGATTTGGGGTGGAGAGTTTTGCACTTTTCTATTAGGTCCACTTGGTCCAGAGCTGACTTCAAGTCCTGGATATCCTTGTTGATTTCCTGTCTCTTTGATCTGTCTAATGTTGACAGTGCAGTGTTGAAGTCTCTCAGTATTATTGTGTGGGAATCTAAGTCTCTTTGTAGGTTTCCAAGAACTTGCTTTATAAATCTGAGTAATCTTGTATTGGATGCATAATATTGAAAATGGCTCTGCTTTTTTCATTGATTTCTTTACCATTATGTAATTCAATCTTGGTACGTTGCACAGGGGTCTTCAAAATGTTCATGAAAATGCATATTATGAAAAAATATGCATGGATTTAAAAATGTTTGCACCAAAATAAACTCATAAATTCATTATAATATGTATCAGCAGACTCTATTTTGAGGCATAAAAAAGATAAGCCACCGGTTTGAAAAAAGCCCCTATCTGAGCAACATAAATTTTGCTAAAATTGAAACAAGAAAAAACATTCAATTTATGATAAAATTTGGATAGTAGAATGGCAAAATCATTGATGACTTGCAAAAAGCAAAATGAATCAGCAGTTTACAAATGAATATCTCATTTTAAGAAGAGAAAAACTGATGTCGAAAATGAATCTCACAGACCATTAGCATCAATTTGTAAGGAAAAACATAAATCTTAGATGTGCCCTAATTGAAGAGAACAGATAACAGCACAAAGAATAGCCAACACCATAAACATCTCAATGGATTCAGCTTACACAATTCTGCCCTGTCCCCCTACCACCAAGAAAAAGAAAGAAAAAGAAAATAGACTTTTCACTCAATGGGTGTCAAAACTGCTGTGCATACATCAGCTACAGACAAAAACAGAGCCTTCAATGGAAATTTTAAACAAACAGGATCAAGATCCTGAAGCATTTCTTTAAAAAATCATATTACAGGAAGTGACACATAGCTTTACCAGTATGATCCTGCAAATAAAGCAAAATCAAAGCCATGGCTACCAAGAAGTGGAAGTGGGGTCTAGTCAAAACAAAACAAGACCATTAAAGAACAAAGGTAATGGTAAAACTTTTCAGTGTGCTTAATGCATTTTGCTGTTAACTTTTTGGAGGGCCAAAGAATGAAAATATCTGCTTATTAAGAGAGTGTTTTCAGAAATTTGGCAAAGCTTTAGCAGAGAAACACCCAAGGAAACCAATAAAGTGTCCTTCTCTACCATGAAAACCATGACAATGTTCCTACTCATTTCATTCATCAAACAATGGCAATTTTTGTAATTTTGCAAAAGTTTCATGGAAAATCATTAGCCATCCATTAGTATAAGGTGAATTACTTTACAGTCCTAATTTGGCTCCTTTGTCTTCTTTTTATTTCATAATGTCAAAAAAATCTTTAGAGGATACCCATTTGGTTTATAATGTAAAATAGACTGCATTGACATGGTTAAATTTTCAGGATCCAGCTGGACACAGTGGCTCATGCCTGTAATCCCAGCAGTTTGGGAGGCCAAGGTAGACAGATAACCTGAGATCAGTTCAAGACCAGCATAGCCAACATGGCAAAGCCCTGTCTCTACTGAAAATAAAAAAATTAGTTGGGCATGGTAACACATGCCTGCAGTTCCAGCTACTCAGGAGGCTGAGGCAAGAAAATCACTTGAATCTGCAAGTTGGAGGTTGCAGTGAGCCAAGGTCATGCCTCTGCACTCCAGCCTGGGTGAGAGAGCAAGACTGCCTCAAAAATTAATTAATTAATTAATTAATTAATTTTCAATACACTCAATTCTTAATAAATGAACAAAATGGCAGGTATCATCACTTACAAACCTATCTTGAGCTTGATGGAACTTACTTTGAGAGACGAATTTAATATTTTTATTTTCAACTTTTAATTCTATTTTTCCATAAACTTTTTGAAGCCTCATCATATGTTTCTATAAATTTCTCCATTTCTTTTAGTTTGTTCAATTTACTGACATAGAATGGTTTATAATATTCTCTCAAATCGTGGCATCAGATTGAGTCTCCTTTTTCACTTCTAATTATTTTCAGCCTTCTCCCTTGCTAGTTTATAAAAAGTTTTCTCAATTTTACCTTTTTCAATAAACTAAGTTTTATTGATTTTTGTATTGGCTTTTGGTCTCTTATTTATTTATTTCTATTCAAAACTTTATTTCTTCTTGTAACCTCAGCATTAGTTTCTTGTTTCTTTTATTGTTCCTTGAGGTATACAGTTAGGTTTTGTACTTAAGATTTTTTTTTTAATGTCGGCATTGACCACCGTAAACATCATTCTCAATGCTGCTTTTGATACATTCTATAAGTTTTGGTGTGTTGTATTTTCTTTCATTTCAAGGTTTCATTTTCTCTTGATTTCTTCTTTGACACATTACTTGTTCAAGAGTATGTTTTTTAAATTTTATATATTTGTAAATTTTAAATTTTTCTTTCTGCTTGATTTCTACTTTTATTCAATTGAGTTAAAAAATTTTAATATGATTTAACCTTCATCAATTTTGGAAGACTTTTCTTGTTACCTGATTTATGATATCAAATAGAGAAGGGCTCATGTACACTTGAGAAGAAAGTGTATTCTTGCGTGGTTGGCTGGAATGTTCTAAGTAAGTCTGTTAGGTTTATTTGGTCTATAGTGTTTTCCAAGTACTCTATTTCTATATTTTTTTCTTTTTAAAAATTTTTTGTTTGTTTGTTTGTTTGCTTTAATATGAAATGCTTCACGAATTTGCTTTTCATCCTTGCTCAGGGGCCATGCTAATCTTCTCTATATCTTTCCAATTTTAGTATGTGTGCTGCAGAAGTGAGCAATCTATTTCTATATTGATTCTGTCTGGATGTTCTGTAGCTGTCCATTTTTTTCTTCAGTTTTGTTAAAGTTTTCTTTATATACTTGGGTGTGCTGCTATTGGGTACATATATGTTTATTATATATTCCTGGTGAATTGACCCTTTTATTATTATGTAATGTTCTTCTTTGTCTCCTGTGACAGTTTTTGACTTAAAGTTTATTTTTTCTAGTATCTGTATGGCTACCTCTGCTGCCTTTTGTTTAATATTTACATAAAATATTATTTTCCATTCTCTCACTTTTGCATATGTGTGCACCTTAATCTAAACTGAGTGTTTTATATCTTAGATACTGTTGATTCACTCTGTCTTTTGAATGGATAAATCAATCAATTTACATTTATAATTACTGATAGTAAAATCCTTACTATTTTAATTGTTTTATGTATGTGTTACAGTTTTCCATCTCTCTTTTCTTCTTTTGCTGTCTCATTCTGTGTTCTGTTAATTTTTGTAGTGCCATGCCTTGATTTATTTTTTTGTCTTCATTTAATTTTATTTTATTTCATGTTCGGGGTTACATGTGTGTGATTGTTACATAGGCATATTGCATATTGGTGGGAATTGGGCTTCTTACATACCCATATTTAACAAAATACTGAACACAGTACCCTATAGGTAGTTTTTCAAACCTAACCCATCTAATGTCCTCCCATTTATCGGAGTCCTCAGTGTCTATTATTTCCACTTTTATGTCCATATGTACTCATTATTTAACTCTCACTTATAAGTGAGACTATTCAGTGTTTTATTTTCTCTTTCTGAGTTAGTTTACGTAGGAGCCACAAGCTCCCTCCATGTTACTGCAAAGAACATTGTTTTATTCTTTATTATGATTGCGTAGTATTCCATGGTGTATACTTACCACAGTTTCTTTATTCGGTCAACTGCTAGTGGACTCTTAGATTGGTTCTATGACTTTGCTATTGTGAATAGTGTTGCAATAAATATATGGGTACTGGTGTCTTTTATGTATGATTATTTCTTTTCCTTGAGTAGATGCCCAGTAGTGCAACTGCTGAATTAAATAACAGTTATATTCTTAGTTCTTTGAGGAATCTTCACACTGTTTTCCATAGAGGATGAACTAACTTACACTCCCAACAACAGTGTATAAGGGTTTTCTTTTCTCTGTATCTATGCCAATATCTGTTGTGTTTTGAATTTTTAATAACAGCTATTCTCATTGATATAAGATGATGTCACATTGTATGTTTTAATTTGCATTTATCTAATGATTAGTGATGTTGAGCATTTTTTAATGAATTTTTTGGCCACTTGTACTTCTTTAGAAAAATATCTGCTCATATCCTTTGCCCAGTTTTTAATAGAGTTGTTTGTTTTTCTCTTGTTGAGTTGTTTGAGTTTTCTGTAGATTCTAGATATCAGTTATTTGTTAGAGGCATAATGTGCAAATGTGTCCCCCATGAAGTAGGTTAACTGTGTTTATCATTTCTTTGTTGTGCAGAAGTTTTTTAGCTTAATAAAGCCCCAGTTGTCTATTTTTATTTTTATCGACTACGCTTTTGTGGTCTTAGTTATAAATTTTTTTTATAGACCAATGTTTATAGAGTTTTTCTTAGATTTTTTTCCTAGCATATTTCTAGTTTGGGGTCTTAATATTTAAGTTTTCATTCATTTTCAGTTGATTTTTTATGTGGTGAGAGAAAAAGAATCCAATTTCATTCTTCTGTATATGATTGTCCAATTTTCCCAACACCACTGGTTGAATACAGTGTCCTTTCCTCATTCTTTATTTTTGTGAACTTTGTCAAACATCAATTGGTTGTAGGTGTGTGACTTCTTTTCTGGGTTTTATATTTTTTTTTCTATTGTTCTATACATCTTTTTTTATACTAGTGCCATGCTATTTTATCTACTATTGCCTTATAGAATAATTTGAAGTTAGACAATGTGATGCTTCCAGATTTGTTCTTTTTCCTTAGGATTGCTTTGTCTTTTTGGTCTCTTTTTGGCCAACTTGAGATGATTTTTTTCTAATTCTAGGAAAAATGATGTTGGTAACTTGATAGGGATTATATTGAATCTGTAGATTGCTTTGGGCAATACGGTCATTTTTGCAATATTTATTCTTCCAATTCACGAGTATGGAATGTCTTTCCATTTATTTGTGTCATTTATAATTTCTCTCATCAGTGTTTTATAGTTATCCTTGTAGAGATCTTTCACCTCCTTGGTTAAATTCATTCCTAGATAATTTTTGTAGCAATTGTAAATGGGATCACCTTTCTTACCTATTTCTGAACTAGATTATTGTTGGTGTGTAGAAATGCTACTGATTTTTTATGTTGATTTTCTGTAATGCCACTTTATTGAACTTATTTATTACATCTAAGAGGTTTTTGGTGGAGTCTTTAAGTTTTTCAAGATAGAATATCATATTGTCAGCAAAGAGGGACAATTTAACTTCCTCTCTTTCCATTTGAATGCCTTTTATTTCTTGCATTTGCCTGCCTGTTCTGGCTAAGATTTCCAGTACTATGTTGAATAGAAGTGGTGAAAGTAGGTATTATTGTCTTGTTCCAATTTTTAGGAAAAATTCTTTTAACTTTTCATCACTCTTTGTGATACTACTTATGGATTTGTCTTATATCACCTTTGTTATTTTGAAGTATGTTTCTTCTATGTCTAGATGATAGCTTTAATCATGAAAAAATGTCAAATTTTATCGAATACTTTTTCTGCATCTATTGAAGAGATCATGAGTTTTTTGTGCTTTGTTCTGTTGATGTGAATCACATTTATTTATTTGGATATGTTGAACCATTCTTGTATTCCTTGTACGAATCCCACTTGATGATGCTGTATTAACTCTTTGATGTGCTGTTGAATGTGGTTTACTAGTATTTTGTTGAGGTTTCTGTATCAATGTTTATCAGAGATATTGGCCTATAGCTTTATTTATTTTTTTTGTTTTGTCCTTGTCCAGTTTTGATTTCAGGGTGAGGCTGACCTCTTGGTTAGGAACATTCCCTACCCCCTTCAATTTCTGAATAGTTTCAAGAGGATTATTATTAGTTCTTCTATGTAAATTTATAGAATTTGGCTGTGAATTCATTCAGTCTTGGGCATTTCTTTGCTGGGAGACGTTTTATTCCTGATTCATTCTTACTACTCATTATTGGTAAGTTTAAGTTTTCTATTTCTTCCTGATTCAATCTTGTACATTGTGTGTTACTGAGAACTTACTCATGTCCTCTAAGTTTTCCAGTTTGTCAGCATATAGTTGTTCATAATAGTTTCTAATGATCTTTTGTATTTCTCTGATATCAGTTGTAATGCCTTCTTTTTCATTTCTGATTTTATCTTAGACTTTCCTTTGTACATCCAGTTAGTGGTTTATCAATTTTGTTTATAATTTTGAAAAGCCAACTTCTTATTTTTTTTATTATTTGTATTTTAATCTCTGTTTTACTTAATTTTTCTTTGATTATTATTATTTCTTTTCTTCTGCTTATTTGAAGTTTGGTTTGTTCTTGTTTTTCTTGTTCCTTGAGAGGCACTATTACATTATTAATTTGTAATCTTTCTACTTTTTAAAAGTAGATATTTATTACTATAAGCTTCCTTTTTAGCCTTGCTTTTGTTGTATTCCATAGTGTTTCGTGTGTTGTGTTTCAGTTTTATTTGTTTCAATAATTGTTTTATAAATTCTATCTTAATTTCTTTGTTGACACAGTGGTCACTCAAAAGAATGTTGTTTAATTTCCGTGTATTTCTATGGTTTCCAAACGTGTAAACACTCTTAACAAAATAATATCAAACTTAATTCAACGGCACATTAAAAACACAATGCATCATTATCAAATGGGATTTATCACTAGGATACAAATATTATTCAGTATACACCAATAAATAAATGTGATATACCACATTAACAGAATAAAGAGAAGGATCATATGATCCTCTGAATAAATTCAGATAAAGCATTTGACACACTCCAGCATCCCTTCATGAAGCAATTCTCAACCAACTGGGTATAGAAAAAATGCCTGTCAACATAATAAGGCCATGTATCACCAATCCACAGCTGTTATTACTCAATCATAAGGAGCAGTACCTTTTTTCTCTAAAATAAGAAACAAGACAAAAGTACTCACTCTCACCACTTCTATTCAACACAGTAGTGGAAGTCTTAGTTATAGCAAAAGGAAAGAAAAGTGCCATCCAAATGTAAAAAGAAGTAAAATTCTCTGCTTGCAGATGACATGATCTTGGATACAGCAAATTCTAAAGATTCCAACAATAAATGCATTGGATACAGCAAATTCTAACAATTCCAACAATAAGTGTGTTGGAAATAATAAACACATTTAGAAAACTAGCAGGATATAAAATCAATATTCAGTAATCAATGTATTTCTAGACACTAACAACAAAATATCTGAAATTAAATTTCTGAAAAATCTTATTTAAACATCATCAAAATAATAAAATATGTAGGAATACATTTAACCAAGGATTTGAAAAAGTCTGTACCTTAAAAATTATAAGATATTGATGAAAAAAATGAAGGATAGACACAAATGAAAAATGTCCTTTGTTCATTAATTGGAAAATTAATGTTGTTAAATGTTCCTAATTCACAAAGTGACGTATGGATTCAGTGTGATTTCTAACAAAATTTCAATGGTGTTTTTCACAGAAATAGGATAAACAATTCTAAAATAAGTATGGAACCACAAAAGACCTCAAATACCCAAAGTAATCTTCAGAAAGAAAAAGCTAGAGTCTTCACACTTCCTGATTTCAAATTATATTACAATGCCACAGTAATAAAAAGAATATAATATTGGAATTAACAACTTACACATAGACCAATGAAACAGAACTGAGACCCCAGAAACAGATTCACACATATGCTATACTATCTTGGTATCATTGATAAGGATACCAAGCTTGCATAATGGCAAAAAGATAACTTTCAATAAATGGCATTGGGAAAAATGTATATCCACATGCAAATTAACAAACTTAGATTCTTCTAACACACAAAAATCTACTAGAAGTAAATTAAAAATGTAAACATAAGACCAAGAGCCATAAAACTTCTGGAAGACATGGGTGGAAAACTTCTTCACAATGATTTGGCAATTATTTTTGGATCCAACACCAAAAACACAAGAAACAAGACGAAAATAAGCAAATGTAGCTACATCAAACTGAAAATCTTCTGCATAGCAAAGGAAACAACAGAATTAAAAAGTAGCATATGAAATGGACATAGAAATGGCCAATAGATACAGGAAATGATGCTGAACTTTACTAATCATCAGTGAAATGCAAATTAAAAGATATTATCTCATACCTATTATAATGGCTGTTGTCAAAAAGACAAGAAATAAACAAGTGTTGGCAATGATGCAGAGACAAAGGAAGCATTTAACACTATTGGTGGAAATGTCCATTGTTATGGTCACTATGGGGAAGAGTATAGAGGCACCTTCACAAATTAAAAACACAACTACCATATAATCCAGCAATCTCACTTCTGCATATATATCCAAAGGAAAGAAAATTAGTATCACACAGAGATACTTTCACTCTTATGTTTATGGCAACTTTATTCATAATAACCAAGACCAGGGAACAAAGTCTTCCAAAATATGGATAGATAAATAAAATAATTGTGAGATACATATATAGAATGGAATATTTTCCCTAAAAAAGAAAGAATTCCTGCAATTTGTAACAATCTGAATAAGATTTGAAGGCATTGTCCTAAGTAAAATAAGCCAGACACAGAAAGGCAAATACTGCATGATCTTACTTTTATGTGGAATCCAAAAAAAAAAAAAAAGAAAAATGAAAGTCAAATGCATTAGAAAGAGAGTAGAATGGTGGTTATTAGTGTCTGGAGGTGAGGGACATGGAGAGATATTGGTCAAAGGGTATAAACAAACCCTACAGTTTTAGGATGAATAAGTTCTGTAGAACTAATTTACAGCTTGGTAACTCTAGTTAACAATAATGTATTATAAACTTGAAATCTGCTAAGAAACTAGATCTTAAGTATTCTCACCACACATAAAGGTAACTATGTGAAATGGTAAATATGTTAATTAACTTTTAATTTTAATTCTTAGTAAAGCAAATTCCCAGTGCCTCAAAATGAAACTGAGGTTACTTAATTTAACATAACACGACTTTAAGATTTTTAAATATTGCAGAGAATTTTGAAATTAAATTTACCTAATTAATCTTACCAAATATTGCCAAAGTCATCTGAAAGAAAAGGCATCTTAGTCAGGTTTCATCATTCTGATAAACCTTTAATTTTAAGTTCAATTATTTGAGCTCTTTCATACAGCTTGATTGGGAAATTTTACTTTAACATGACACATATAAACATAGTTATAACAGACATGCAGACAAAAGCAGATCCAAAAGATTTTTTATTTGCCTGTTTAAAAAAAAAAATCTCTACTTTGGATTATTAATAAATAAAATGTTACAATAAAAGTTGAAAAAGAAAGTTAGCATCCCAGGTCTTCTCAAGATAGACAAGAAGCTGAAGCAGCATATTACAGCTTGTGAGATGTCAATCTGAATAATTTCAAAAAGAAACATATTATAGAATTTAAAATAAAGAAAAAAACTTCTTGCATTAAAAATAACTCAATTTTTTTGGAGACAGAGTCTCACTTTGTCATCCAGGCTGGAGTACAGTGGCACAATCTTGGGTTACTGCAACCTCTGCCTCCTGAGTTCAAGTGATTCTCCTGCCTCAGCTTTCTGCATAGCTGGGATTACAGGCATGCACCACAACACCTGGCTAATTTTCTGGATTTTTCATATAGATGAGGTTTCACCATGTTCGTCAGGTTGGTCTCAAACTCCTGACCTCAGGTGATCTGCCCACCTCAGCCTCCAAAGTGCTTGAATTACAGGCATAAGTCACCATGCCCAGCCAAGAATAACTCAATATTTTTAATGAAGTCTTTTTTTTCAACCAGTTATATGGTTTTTGTTTGAGTGTATTTTTAATACTAAAGTTTAATATAATAAATAGTGCAATTATTTATTATAATTTCCTTAATTATAGCCAATTTAAATCACATAATATTTTTATAAACTACTTTTTTTTACTACCTTATTATGACTTAGACCATTCAAGACTTTATGAACTTGGGTGTTCCTGTGTTGAGTGCAAATATATTTAGAATAGTTAGGTCTTCTTGTTGAATTGAACTCTTTATCATTATATAATGCCATTCTTTGTCTTTTTTTTTTTTTTTTTGAGATGGAGTTTCACTCTTGTTACCCAGGCTGGAGTGTAATGGCGTGATCTTGGCTCACCGCAACCTCCGCCTCCCGGGTTCAGGCAATTCTCCTGCCTCAGCCTCCTGAGTAGCTGGGATTACAGGCATGTGCCACCATGCTCAGCTAATTTTTTGTATTTTTAGTAGAGACGGGGTTTCACTGTGTTGACCAGGATGGTCTCGATCTCTTGACCTCGTGATCCACCCGGCTCAGCCTCCCAAAGTGCTGTGATTACAGGCTTGAGCCACCGTGCCCGGCTTCTTTGTCTTTTTAAATATTTATTTATTTAAAGTCTGTTTTGTCTAAAATCAGGATTGAAACCCCTGCTTTGAACTGATTTCCATTTGCTTGGTAGATTTTTCTCCATACCTTTATTTTAAGTCTATTGCACCTTAGATGGAGCTTGTAAAAACTGCATATCCTTGGGTATTGCTTTTTTATCTAGTTTGTCACTCTGTGCCATTTAAGCAAGTTATTGAGCCTGTTTACATTCAAGATTTTTATTTACATGTGTGGATTTGATTTTGCCATTGTGTTGTTTGCTGGTTAGTATGCCAGTATATTTGTGTAGTTGTATTATAGTGTCACTGGTCTGTGTACTTAAGTGTGTTTTTGTATTGGCTGAAAATGCTCTTTCCTTCCCATATCTAGTTCTTTCAAAATGTCTTTTGGGGCAGGTCTGGTGATAACAAACTCCCTCAGCATTTGCCTATCTGAAAAAAAAAAAAAATCCTCTTTGCTGAAGAAGCTTTGTTTGGCCGATGATATGGTTTTAATCTGTGTCCCCACCCACATCTCATGTTTGGCTTTAATTCCCAATGTTGGAGACAGGGCCCACTGAGAAGTGATTGGATCATGGGGGTGGTTTCTAATGGTTTAGCACCATATTCTTGTATCATTGCTATTCTTGTGATAATTTTCATGAGACAAGATTGCTTAAAAGTGTGTAGCACCTTCTCCCTCTCTCCTTTCCTCATGCTCTGGCCATGTAAGATGCCGGAGCAGGAGGAAGAGATTCACTTTTCACCATGATGGTAAGTTTCCTGAGGCCTCCCAGAAGCTGAGCAGAATCCATTATTTTTCCTGAACATCCTGTGAAACCATGAGTCAATTAAACCATTTTTCCTATAAATTAGCCAATCTCAGGTATTTCTTTATAGCTGTATGAGGAAAAACTAATACAACTGGACATGACATTGTTGGTTGAAGATTTTTTGTCTTTAAGAATGTTGAATATTGGCTCCCAGTTTATTCTGGCTTCTAATGTTTCTGCTGAGAGGTCTACTGTTAGCCTGATATGGTTCCTTTTCTAGGTGGTGTGCCCTTTTAATGTTTTGTTTTGTTTTGTTTTGTTTTTTCATTCTGACCTTGGAAAAATCGAATGATTATGTTTCTTAGAGATAATCTTCTTGTGTAAAATCTTGCAGGAATTCTCTGTATTTTCTGAATTTGACTATTGGTATCTCTAGCCAGGTTAGGAAAGTTTTTATAGATAGTATCCTGAAGTATGTTTTCCAAGTTGTTTACATTTTTCCTGTCCATTTCAAAGATGCCAATGATTCAGATTTGGTCTTTTTATATAATCCTACTTTTCTTGTAGACTTTGTTTGTTCCTTCTCATTCTTTGTTTCTTATTTTTCTCTGACTGTCTTAGTTCAGAAAGCTAGTCTTTATAGTCTGACATTCTTTCCTCAGCTTGATCTACTATGCTATTAATACTTACAATTGCATTGTGAAATTCTTACAGTGTGTTTTTCAGCTTAATCAGATCAGTTAGGTTCTGTATTATGCTATTTTGTCTGTCAGCTCCTGTATAATGTTATTGTGATTCTTAGTTTCCTTGGATTGGATTTTGCCTTTCTAGTGAATCCTAATGATCTTCATTCCTATCTATATTGTGAATTCTATTTCTGTCATTTTGGCCAACTCAGCTTGGTTAAGAACCTTTGTTGGAGAACTAGTGTCATTGTTTGGAGGGCATAAGACATGCTGGCATTTGGGAGACAGAGTTCATGCATTAGTTCTTTCTCACGTCTGCATGTGGGTATTTCTTTAACTGCTGGGCTGGGTTTGTTTGTTTGTTTGTTGTTTTTGAGATGGAATCTCACTCTGTCACCCAGGCTGGAGTGCAGTGGTGTGATCTTGGCTCACTGCAACCTCTGCCTTTCATGTGAAAGCAATTCACTCACCTCAGCCTCCTGAGTAGCTGGGATTACAGGCATTCACCACCATGTCTGGCTAGTTTTTTTTGTTTTGTTTTGTTTTGTTTTTTTTTCAGTAGAGCCAGGGTTTCACCATGTCAGCTAGGCTGGTCTCAAACTCCTGACCTCAAGTAATACACCTGCCTCAACCTTCCAAAGTGCTAGGTTTACAGGCATGCACCACCATGCCTGGCTAATTTCTGTGTGTGTGTGTTGGGGGGGTTGTTTGTTTGTTTTTGTTTGTTTTTATTTTTAGAGAGGGTTTCACCATGTTTGCCAGGCTGGTCTTGAACTCCTGACCTCAAGTGATCCATCTGCCTTGGTCTACCAATGTGCTGGGATTACAGGAATGAGCCACCACATCCAGTCAAACCACTGGGCTGTTTCTGATAAAAATTGTTGTTTGGGGGCACAGTGATTTTCCTGGAGTCCCAGGTCACGCAGCCTTGCCCCATGAGGAGATTTGAGGACTGGAACCTGTGTAGGGAACAGTCTCACCAGTTTTCCATGAGGTGGGTACTCTTCTGGGCATTCAGACAAGCCCCTGGTTCTGCAGACTCTCCAGAGCCTGGAACAGCAAGGGCAAGAGCTGCAAGATGGCAAAGATGGCAACCCACCTCTCCCACTGGCAGTTCTGTCCCAGGAAATTACTGAGATGCTACTGGCTTGATAATACCAGTGGATGGGTGAAGACCCAAGCCACAAAAATCCCCTCTCAGTGAGAATATATGGTACTGGGGACTCACATAACAAACAGTCTGGCCAGGTTTTCTTATAGGGCTGCTGCAGTATGCTGAGGATCTGCTCCAGTCCCTAGTCACCTGGATTTTCCAGTACCTGAAGGTATCAACAATGAAGGCTGCAAAACAGCAAAGATGGTAGCCTGCCTCTCTATCCGGGGAGCTCTGTCTAAGAGAGGTATAAATCTGTTGCCAGTCCAAACACGCTGGTAGGTGTGGTTGGAGACCCTGGTCAGAAGGTCCTACCCAGTGAGGAGGAACGGGATCAAAGACATGCATTAAAAAGCAGTTTGAGGATAGGGCATTTCTTTTCATAGGGCATCTTTGCTGTGTTGGGTGTCTACTTCAGCCACAAGTTTCATCAGACCATCCAAAGCCAAAAGGCAACTTCAGCTAAGGCTGCAATACAGCAAAGATGATCGCCTGCCCTTCCCTCTGGGAGCTGCGTCCCAGGGAGGATTGGAACTGCTGCTACCTGGAAAACACCAGCAGTGATGGTTCTAGACCTTGGTCAGGAGATTCTGCCCAATGAAAAGAAATGAGGTTCCAGGACCTGAGTGAAGAAGCAGTCTAGTTGCCTCTTTGTAGAGATACTACACTATGCTTGGGGGACCACTTTAGTCCCTAGTCAGCTCAGACTCCCAGGAACCTGAAGGCATCAATGGCTAAGGCTATAAAACAGCAAAGATGATAGCCTGTCCCTCCCTCCAGGAGCTCCATCTGAGTGAGGTGTAACACTGATACCCATGGTTGACTGGAGTTCCAAGCCAGTGGGTCTTATCCTAAGAGATGTTATGGAAGTGGAACTGGCAGACCATCACTGCTCAGCCCCTTGGATTCAGCACCTTTTTTAGGGGTATGTACAAGTGTCTAATCTCCCACTTTACTGAAGTTGCAGCCACTTTTCCTAAAAATCCTGGGTATCTAAAGCTTCTAGGGATTCATGTGTGCCTAAGCTGATGCTCTGCCAAGACCACATGTAGCTCTGCATGTCAGACTGAAGGCCCTGGTGGAGTGGGTTTTCAAAAGGATCTCCTTATCCAAGGGTTGCAAGGATCAATGGTTAAAGCATGGGTCCCCGGGGTCACTCACTCACCACTTACCTGGGCAGGGAAGACTTCCCTGGTTTTGTGTTGCTCCCAGGTGGGCAATTATCCAGCCTTGTTTTCTCTGTTCTCCATGGGTCAAGTTGTTTTCTTAATTAATGCCGATGCATGTAACTGGATGTTTCAGTTGAAGGTACTGTATTTACTTGCACCTTTTATTTCTCTCTGTTAGAGTGGCACACACTAGGTGCTTCTAGTCAACTAACCTTGCTAGTAATCTAAAAAAAAAAAAAAAAAAGATAAATAAAATTGAGCAATATTTAGCTATCCTGACTATGAAAAAAGAGAGAGGAACTAACTAACTAATTAAATAAATAAAGAGATTAAAAAGGAGACATTACAACTGACATTGCAGGAATTCAAAAGATTGTTAGTAACAACTATGAGCAAGTATATGCCAATACATTGGAAAACTTAGAAAAAATAAATAAATTCCTGAATACCTACAACCTACAAAGACAGGCCAATAACAAGTAACAGGATCAAAGCTGTAATAAAAAGTCTTTTGATAAAGAAAATCCCAGAATCCAATGGCTTTACTGCTGAATTCTACTAAATATTTTAAAAGAACTGACACCAATTCTACACACTCTTCCAAAAAAAATAAAAAGGAGGAAAGTTAAAAAGCCTCTGCACAGCAAAAGATACAATCAACAAAATGAAGATACAGCCCACAGAATGGGAGAAAATCTTTGAAAATTATCCATTTTATCAGAATATAGGAGCCCAAACAAGTCTATAGGGGAAAAAATCCAATAATCCAATCAAAAATGGGCAAAAATTTGAATAAACATCTCTCAAAAGAAGACATACAAATGGCAAACAAACATAAGAAAAGATGCTCAACATCATTAATCATCAGATACATGCAAATCAAAACTACCATGAAATATAGTCTCACCCAAAATAAAATGGTTTATATCCAAAAGACAGGCAATAACAAATGCTGACGAGAATGTGGAGAAAACGTAAACCTCATACACGGGTGGAAGGAAGCAAATTAGTACAACCACTACAGGGAACAGTTTGGAAGCTCCTCTAAAATCTAAAAACTGAGCTACCATATGATTCAGCAATCCCACTGCTTAGTATATACCCAAAAGAAAGAAAATCAATATACTGAAGAGGTATCTGTACTCCTATGATTGTTGCAGCACTGTTTACAATAGTTAAGTTTTGGAAGCAACCTAAGTGTCCATAAACATATGAATGGATAAAGAAAATGTGGAAAAGAAACACAATGGAATACTATTTAGCCATAAAAAAGATGAGATCCAGTCATTTCCAACAACATGAATGCAAATGGAGATCATCATGTTAGGTGAAATAATCCAGGCACAGAAGGACAAACATTGCATGTTCTCATTATTTGTGCAATCTGATACTTAATAGAACTCATGAGCATAGAGAGTAGAATAATGATTACCAGAGGCTGGAAAGTGTAGTGAGGTCCTCAGAGGGGGAGAGAAATCGTTAATCAGTGCAAAAAAAAATTGGTAAAAATAAATAAGACCCATTATTTGACAGCATAATAGGGTGACCATAGTAAATAATAGTTGTACATTTGAAAGTAATTTAAACAGTGTAGTTGGATTGTTTATAATTCAACAAATAAATGTTTGAGGGGATGAGCACCCCATTCTCCATAATGTGCTTATTTAATGTTTCATGACTGCATTAAAACATCTCAGGTATCCTGTAAATATATACACCTACTACATATGGTACACACAAAAACTAAAACTTATAATTTAAAAAAATTACAAAACTGAAGGTATCACATTACCTGACTTCAAATTATACTACAGAGCTATAGAAATCAAAACTGCATGATACTGGCATATAAAAAAGACATGTAGACTAACAGAACAGAATAGAGAACCCAGAAACAAATCTACGTACCTACACACATTTTTGACAAAGGTGTCAAGAACATACACTGAAGAAAGGGGAGTTTCTTTAATTAATGGTGTTGGAACAACTGGATATCCATTGGCAAGAGAATGAAACTAGATCCCTATGTTTCACCATATACAAAAATAAAAATAAACTGGATTAAATACTTAAATCTAAGACCCCAAACTATAATATTACTGCAAAGAAACATTGGGGAAACTCTCCAGGACATTGATCTAGGCAAAAATTTCTTGAGCAATAATTTGCAAGCACAGGCAACCAAGGCAAAAATGGACAAATGGAATCACAAGATGTTAGAAAGTTTCTGCACATCAAAGAAAACAGTCAACTAATTGAAGAGATAGCCCATAGAATGGGAGAAAATATTTGCAAACTGCCCATCTGACAAAGAATTAATAACCAGAATTTATTGAGCTCAGACAATCCTTAAGAAAAAAAAATCTAAAAATCTAATCGTTCAATTAAAAATGGGCAAAAATCAAAAGACTCTTCTCAAAGTAAGACATACACATGGCAAACAGGCAAATGAAAAAGTACTCTACATCACTGATAATCAGAGAAATACAAATCAAACCTACAATAAGATATCATTTCATCCCAGTTAAAATGTCTTACATCTGAAAGACAGTCAATAACAAATGGGGATGAGGATATTCAGAATTGATAATGTTTGTACTCTATTGGCAGCAATGTAAATTAGTACAGCAACTTTGAAGAATGGTTTTGGGATTTCTCAAAAAACTAAAAATAGAGCTACTATATCATCCAGCAATCCCACTGCTGAGTATATAATCAGGAGGAAGGAAATCAGTATATCAAAGAGGTATCTATACTCCCATGTTTGTTGCAGCACTGTTCACAATAGCTAAAATTTGAAAGTAACCTAAGTGTTCAACAATAGATAAATGGATAAGGAAAATGTGGCACTTATACACAATGGAGTACTATTCAGCCATAAAAAAGAAAGAACCTGTCATTTGCAAGAACATGGATGGAACTGGTGGTCATTGTTAAATGAAATAAAGCTGGCACAGAAAGACAAATGTCACATGTTCTCACTTATTTGTGGAATCTGAAAATCAAAACAATTGAACTCATGGAGATAGAGAGTAGAGGGATGGTTACCAGAGACTGAGAAGGATAGTTGGACGGGGGAGGAGGTGGGAACGGTTAATGAGTACAGAAAAAAAATAATTAGAAAGAATAAATAAGACCTAGTATTGACTAGCACAACAGGCGACTGTTGTGCTATTAAATACTGTTATAGTCAGAATAATTTAATTTTACATTCAAAAATAACTAAAAGAGTATAATTGGATTGTTTTTAAAACAAAGGATAAATTATTGAGGGGATGGATATCCCATTTTCCATGATGATATTGTTATGTATCTCATGCCTATATCAAAATATCTCATGTACTTCATAAATACATACACCTACTATGTACCCACAAAAATTAAAAATAACAAAATAAACTTAAATCCTTTCTGAGAATTCTCCCAAATCCATCATGTACAAACAACCCTAACAAATTTCCTCTTCTCCATCACATATTTGTTCTCTATGTCAGTAATTGCTTATAGCACTTCAAATTTCATACATTTTTTTTATTTATTCATTTATTTACTTGCATATTTTCTGTTTTCCCTACTAGAGCATAAATTCAATAAGGGCAGAGATATTTTCCCACTCACAAATATACACCCAACTTCTGAACATACTTCTGTCGTATTCTAGGCCCACAACTAATGCTTCTTCTGGAATTGAACCAGTGTATCAGTTCAAATGTCACCATAGCTCATCTACCCCGTTAAGAGATAGAACTTGTAGTCTCAGGATCCTTCCTACCCTCACATGCTATGACATTGTGATTTTGTTATTACATTCCATTACATTTCCTAGCCTCTTTGGTGTGAATTTATTTAATTATGTTTATTCAAAAAGAAATTGACCCAAGAACTATGATTGCAGACATATCACCGCTGGGTAGGGAGCCAGAGCTTCCCTGCAGTTAGATATCAACTCTCAAGCTAGAACTTTTATTATTTACTCCCTATTAAAAAACAAGAAAAAGAAAAAAAAAAAAAAAAAAAAAAAAAAAAACAGAAGAAAAGATCATTACCTACCATTTTTTCAGCCACGTGCTGGCCATAGTCACATCCAAAATCTCATTTGATCTCCCCAAATATTTTTTATTCTTCACTGGAAGGGAGATTTTCCTCTAATATTCTCCAACTGGTTAATTATCCTCTGGATAGAGCCCCATTCAGAAATGTATGAATCCAATCTTTTCTCTTTTAAGGGAAAAGACACGGAGAAGAAAATTTGTTTTCATATTTGTTCTCCATGGAGATAGATGGCTGGATGCTGACATATTCCAGGAGTCTGTGACTATACCCAGTCAAAGTAAAGCTGTGGCAGCCCATTGGAGCTTATGAAGTACTTTTACCTGTAGTTCTTATCACAGTCCAGTGAGATAGATGGCCTGAGCCTTATCATCCCCATTTTTAAGTTGAAAACACTGAGGTCCTGGAACCATGAGATTTTAACAAGCAAAAATAATAACTACCTTTTGTTGGTTATGTATTCTGCTAGACACTTTAGCCTCAATTGAGCCTCACAACAACCCTAGAAGGTATTATCAGATGCTTCATTGCACAGATATGAAAACTGAGGCTCTGATAAATGAAGTAACTTGCCAAAGCTCACACAGCTACTAAGCTACTAAGCTAGGACACCATAATGTGCCTAATACTAAACCCCATGTTTTGTTTTGTTTTTTTTTTTTTTAATTTATTGCATTTTAGGTTTTGGGGTAGATGTCAAGAACATACAAGATTGTTGCTTATTAGCACACATGGCAGTGTGATTTGCTGCCTCCCTCCCCTTCACCTATATCTGGCATTTCTCCCCATGCTATCTCTCCCCAACTCCCCACCCCCACTGTCCCTGCCCAATTTCCCCCCACAGACCACAGTGTATGATGCTCCCTTCCCTGTGTCCATGTGTTCTCATTGTTCAACACCCACCTATGAGTAAGAACATGAGGTGTTTGATTTTCTGTTCCTGTGTCAGTTTGCTGAGAATGATGGTTTCCAAGTTCATCCATGTCCCTACAAGGGACACGAACTCAACGTTTTTGATGGTTTCATAATATTCCATGGTGTATTTGTGCCACATTTTCCCTGTCCAGTCTATCATCGATGGGCACTTGGGTTGGTTCCAGGTCTTTGCTATTGTAAACTGCGCTGCAATGAACATTCGTGTGCATGTGTCCTTATAGTAGAACGATTTCTAATCCTTTGGATATATACCCAGTAATGGGATTGCCGAGTAAAATGGAATTTCTATTTCTAGGTCCTTGAGGAAGTATCACACTGTCTTCCACAATGGTTGAACTAGTTTACACTCCCACCAACAGTGTAGAGTATTCCTATTTCTCCACATCCTCTCCAGCATCTGTTGTCTCCAGATTTTTAATGGTCACCATTCTAACTGGCATGAGATGGTATCTCAATGTAGTTTTGATTTGCATTTCTCTAATGACCAGTGATGATTAGCATTTTTCATATGTTTGTTGACTTGATGTACGTCTTCTTTTGTAAAGTGTCTGTTCATAGCCTTTGCCCACTTTTGAATGGGCTTGTTTGTTTTTTTCTTGTAAATCTGTTTTAGATTTTGCAGATTCTGGATATCAGCCCTTTGTTAGATGGGTAGACTGTAAAAATTTTTCCCATTCTGTTGGTTGCCAATTCACTCTAATGACTGTTTCTTTTGCTGTGCAGAAGCTGTGGAGTTTGATTAGGTACCATTTGCCTATTTTGGCTTTTGTTGCCAATGCTTTTGGTGTTTTGGTCATGAAGTCCTTGCCTATGCCTATGTCCTGAATGGTTTTGCCTAGGTTATCTTCTAGAATTTTTATGGTGTTAGGTCTTATGTTTAAGTCTTTAATCCATCTGGAGTTAATTTTAGTGTAAGGTGTCAGGAAAGGGTCCATTTTCTGCTTTCTGAACATGGCTAGCCAGTTTTCCCAACATCATTTATTAAACAGGGAGTCCTTTCCCCATTGCTTGTTTTTGTCAGGTTTGTCAAAGATCAGATGGTTGTAGATGTGTTGTGTTGCCTCTCAG
Source organism: Saimiri boliviensis (assembly GCF_048565385.1). Taxonomy (NCBI): domain Eukaryota; kingdom Metazoa; phylum Chordata; class Mammalia; order Primates; family Cebidae; genus Saimiri; species Saimiri boliviensis. The sequence continues at coordinate 57,026,491 of NC_133470.1, forward strand.
GCCTCTGTTCTATTCCATTGGTTTGTATCTCTGTTTTGCTACCAGTATCATGCTGTTTTGATTACTGTAGCCTTGTAGTATAGTTTGAAGTCTGGTAGTGTGATGCCTCCCGCTTTGTTCTTTTTGCTTAGAATTGACTTGGCAATGCGGGCTCTCTTTTGGTTCCATATGAAGATTAAGGTGTTTTTTTTCCGGTTCTGTGAAGAAGGTCATTGTTAGCTTTATGGAGACAGTGTTGAATCTGTAAATTACTTTGGGTACTATGGCCATTTTCACGATATTGATTCTTCCTAACCTTGAACATGGAATGTTTCTCCATCTGTTTGTGTCCTCTCTTATTCCATTGAGCAGTGGTTTGTAGTTCTCCTTGAAGAGGTCCTTTACGTTCCTTGTTAGCTGTATTCCTAGGTGTTTTATTCTCTTTGTAGCAATTGTGAATGGCAGTTCGTTCTTGATTTGGCTCTCTTGAAGTCTGCTATTGGTGTATAGGAATGCTTGTGATTTTTGCACATTGATTTTGTATTCTGAGACTTTGCCTAAGTTGCTTATCAGTTTCAGGAGATTTTGGGCTGAGACCATGGGGTCTTCTAGATATGCAATCATGTCGTCTGCAAATAGAGACAATTTGACTTCCTCCTTTCCTATTTGAATACCCTTTATTTCTTTTTCTTGTCAGATTGCTCTGGCTAGAACTTCCAGTACTATAATTGAATAGAAATGGTGAGAGAGGGCATCCTTGTCTAGTGCCTGATTTCAAAGGGAATGCTTCCAGTTTTTGCCCATTCAGTATGATATTGGCTGTTGGTTTGTCATAAATAGCTTTTATTATTTTGAGATACGTTCCATCAATACCTAGTTTATTGAGGGTTTTTAGCATAAATGGCTGTTGAATTTCGTCAAAGGCCTTCTCCGCATCAATTGAGATCATCATGTGGTTTTTGTCTTTGGTTCTGTTTATGTGGTGAATTATGTTTATAAATTTGCATATGTTGAACCATCCTTGCGTCCCTGGGATGAAGCCTACTTGATCATGGTGGATAAGCTTTTTGATATGCTGTTGCAATCAGCTTGCCAGTGTTTTATTGAAGATTTTTGCATCTATGTTCATCATGGATATTGGCCTGAAGTTTTCTTTTCTTGCTAAGTCTGTGCTGGGTTTTGGTATCAGGATGATGTTGGTCTCATAAAATGATTTGGGAAGAATTCCCTCTTTTTGGATTATTTGGAACAGTTTCAGAAGGAATAGTACCAGCTACTCTTTGTATGTCTGGTAGAATTCAGCTTTGAACCCATCTGGACCTGGGCTTTATTTGGGAGGTAGGCTCTTAATTGCTGCCTCAACTTCAGACCTTGTTATTGGTCTATTCAGGGTTTCAACTTCTTCCTGATTTAGGCTTGGGAGGATGCATGTCTCCAGGAATTTATCCATTTCTTTCAGGTTTACTAGTTTATGTGCATAGAGTTGTTTGTAATAATCTCTGATGATGGTTTGAATTTTTGTGGAATCTGTGGTGATATCCCCTTTATTGTTTCTTATTGCATCTATTTGATTATTTTCTCTTTTCTTTTTTTAAATCTGGATAATGGTCTGTCTATTTTGTTAATCTTTTTGAAAAACCAGCTCTTGGATTTATTGATTTTTTGGAGGTTTTTTTTTGTGTGTGTGTCTCTATCTCCTTTAGTTCTGCTCTGATCTTAGTTATTTCTTGTCTTCTGCTAGGTTTTGGGCTTTTTTGATCTTGCTCCTCTGTTTCAATTTTCACAATAGGGTGTCAGTTTTAGATCTCTCCTTGCTTCTTATGTGGGCACTTATTGCTATATATTTTCCTCTAGAGACTGCTTTAAATGTGTCTCAGAGATTCTGGTATGTTGTGTCTTTGTTCTTGTTGGTTCTCACATGCAAGGTTACACAGAGGCTCAAAATAAAGGGATGGAGGAAGATTTACCAAGCAAATGGAGAGCAAAAAAAGGCAGGAGTTGCAATTCTCATCTCTGATAAAATAGACTTTAAAGCCACAAAGATCAAAAGAGACAAAAAGGACATTACATAATGGTACAAGGATCAATGTGACAGAGGGAAGAGTAAAAGGGACTTTGTCTTGCAGCTTGAAAACCTGCTTGGTCATGGTAAGGTAGAACACCAAGCAGACTCCTGGGGTCCCGGATTTCAGGCCCTGGCTTCTGGAAGGCATTTCTGGACCTGTTTTGGGTGAGGGTAGAGCCCCCTCTGCCCTGAAGGGAGGGACTCAGGACTGGCAGCAACTACCACAAGCTGACTGAAGATCCCTTGGGCCTTGAGTAAACATCAACAGTAGTCAGGTAGTACTCACCAAGGGCCTGGCGTGGTAGTAGCCATGGAGAGAAATGCCATTGATTGATGAAATGGGAAAGAAAAGTGAGAAAGACTGTCTTGTGGCTCATGTGCCAGCTCAGTCACAGTAGAATAGGACACCAGGTATATTCCTATGGTTTCCAACTCCAAACCCTGGCTCCAAGACAGCATCTACAGACTTGCCCAGATCTGGAAGGAACTTACAGGGAGGGGAACATCACACACTGGGGCCTATATGGGGGTGGGGGGTAAGGCAAGGGGTAGCTTCAGGAGAAACACCTAATGTAGATGCTGGGTTGATGGGTGCACCAAACCACCGTGGCACATGTATACCTATGTAACAAACCTACATATTCTACACATGTATCCTAGAACTTAAAGTATAATTTTTAAAAAGTTTGGAAAAAGAAAAAAAAATCCTCCAGAGAATGATGCAATAATTAAGTGGTTAATTTCCTGAATTTTACTTTTCATTTAAATGTGTAGAGATGGCCTGACCTTTTTTAGCCCACCTAAGTTTTTTCTATGCTAAACTTTACATTTCCTGTTAGAATATCATTTGGGTTCTGTTGAAAAAACTGTTCAAAGGATAAGGATTTTTACTGCCAATCACATATATTAAAAACGGTAACTTTATAAATATTTAAAATCAAAGTGAATAAATATGTAAGAGCTCCAATATGTTGGCAGCAGACTTTTTAATGAAAACCTTATTGACCATGGGAGAGTGACTTGACATATCTAAAGTGCTAAAGAAAAAAAAAGCTTTTATCCTGAAATAGTATATCCAGCAAAATATCTTCAAATGTGATAAAGAAACAAATTCATCAACAACAGAACTGTGCTACAAAAAATGCTAAAGAGAGTCCTTCAATCTTAAGTAAAAAGCTATTAATGTGCAATAAAAAGTCATTTAAAGGTACAAGCCCCACTGGTAATAGTAACTGCACAGAAAGACACATAATACTATAACACATTAATTGTGGTGTGCAAACTACTCATATTTTGAATAGACAGAATAAAAGATTAACTGATCAAAAATAGGTAAAACAAATTTTCAAGACATAGACAATATAATACAGTATACATGGAAACAACAAAAAGTTGAGAGACAAATTAGAGAGCTTATATTAGTTTTCTCTTCACTTTGTTTATGCAAATAAGTTAAGTTGTCAACAGCTTTAAAAAATAGGTTATGAGATATTATTTGCAAGCCCCAAGGTAACCTCAAATCAAAAAAATACAACTAAAACACAAAAAATAAAGAGTAAGAAATTTAACATAGTACCAGAGAAAATCACCTTCACTAAAAGGGAGACAGCAAGGAAGAAAAGAAGAAAGAGAGGACTAAAAATCAACCAGAAATCAACTAATAAAATGGCAGGAGTAAGGTTTTACTTATAAATAACAACGCTGACTGTGGTAGACTAAACTTTCCAATAAAAAGACATATAGAGTGGCTGAATGTATGAAAAACAAGACTCAACAATCTATTGCCTGCCAAAGCCATACTTCACCTATAAAGACACACAGACTAAAAATAAAGTGATAGAAAAAGATATTCCATGCAAACAGAAATGAAAAAGGAGCAGGAATAGCTATACTTACATCAGACAAAATAGATTTCAAGCCAAAACTATAAAAAACAGATGCAGATTGCTATACAGTGCTAAATGGAGTCTATTCAGCAAGAGAATAAACGATTGAAAATATATATATACCAACCACTGGAGGTCACAGATATATAAAGCAAAGATTATTAAAGGTAAAAAGGGAGATAGATCTCAATACAATAATAGCTGGAGACTTTAACACTTTTAATATTGGATAGATCATCTAGACAGATGATCAACAAAGAAACACTGAACTTAAGCTACATTATAACCCAAATAGACTTAATAGATATTTACAGAATGTTTCATCAAACAGCTGCAGAATGCAATTTTGTCTTGTCAACACATGGCTCATTCTCAAGGATAGACCACATGATAGGCCACAAAACACGTCTTTAAAAAGTCAAAAAATAAAAATAAAATAAAATCGAAACAAGTATTTTCTTTGATTAGAGTAGAATAAAACTACAAATCAATTACCAAGAAAAATTTAGGAAATTATGCAAACATATGGAAATTAAACAATATGTTCCTGGATCACCAGTGGATGAATAAATAAATTAAGAGGAAAATTTAAAAATGTCTTGAAACAAGTGAAAATGGAAGACAACATAACAAAACCTATGAGATACAGCAAAATCGATATTAAGGGGAAAGTTTAGAGCAGGTGTCCCAAACTTTTTACACAGGGGGCCAGTTCACTGTCCCTCAGACCATTGGAGGGCCGCCACATACTGTGCTCCTCTCAATGACCACCAATGAAAGAGGTGCCCCTTCCTGAAGTGCGGCGGGGGGCCGGATAAATGGACTCAGGGGGCCACATGCGGCCCACTGGCCATAGTTTGGGGACGCCTGGTTTAGAGCAATAAGCACCTACATCAAAAAAGTAGAAAAACTTCACATAAACAACCTAGTGATGCACCTTTAAAAACTAGAAAAGCAAAAACCAAACCAAACCCAAAATAAGAAGAGGTAAAAAAAATAAAGATCGTAGAAGAAATAAATGATATTGAAATTTTAAAACTACAAAAAAAATCTATTAAATAAAAATTTGATGTTTTAAAAACATCTCTCATTTTATTCATTTGGATCTTCTCTCTTTTCAGCATGATACTGGTACCAAACAGATATAGAGACCAATGGAACAGAACGGAAGCCTCAGAAATAATGCCACACATTTAAAACCATCTGATCTTTGACAAACCCAACAAAATCAAGCAATGGGGAAAGGATTCTCCATTTAATAAATGCTGTTGGGAAAACTGGTTAGCCATATGCAGAAAGCTGAAACTGGACCCCTTCCTTACACCTTATACAAAAATTAATGCAAGATGGATTAAAGACTTAAATTGAAGACCGAAAACGACAAAAACCCTAGAAGAAAATCTAGGCAATACCATTCAGGACATAGGCACACACAAAGTCTTTATGACTAAAACGGCAAAAGCAATGACAACAAAAACCAAAATTTATAAATGGGATCTAATTAAACTAAAGAGTTTCGGCACAGTAAAAGAAACTATCATCAGAGTGAACAGACAACCTATAGAAAGGGAGAAAATGTTTGCAATCTTTCTATCTGACAAATGACTAATATCCAGAATCTACAAAGAACTTAAACAAATGTACAAGAAAAAAACAGCTCCATCAAAAAGCGGGCAAAGGATATGAACAGACACTTTTCAAAAGAAGACATTTATGCAACCAGCAAACATGAAAAAAAGCTCATCATCACTGGCTATTAGAGAAGTACGAATTAAAACCACATTGAGATACCATCTCATGCCAGTTAGAATGGTGATCATTAAAATGTCAAGAAACAACAGACACTGGAGAGGATGTGGAGAAATAGGAATGCTCTTACACTGTTGGTGGAACTGTAAATTAGTTCAACCATTGTTAAAGACAGTGTGACAATTTTTCAAGGACCTAGAACTAGAAATACCGTTTGATGTAGCAATTGCATTACTGGGTATATACCCAAAAAAATTATAAATCACTCTACAATAAAGACACATGCACACATATGTTTATTGCTGCACTGTTCATAATAGCAAAGACTTGGAATCAACCCAAATGCCCATCAATAATAGACTGGATGAAAAAAATGTGGCACATATACACCATGGAATACTACATAGCCATAAAAAAGAATGAGTTCATGTCCTTTGCAGGGACATGGATGAAGATGGAAACCATCATTCTCAGCAAACTAACACAAAAACAGAAAACCAAATACCTCATGCTCTCACTCATAAGTTGGAGTTGAACAGGGAGAACGCACGGGTACAGGGAGGAGAACATCACACTCTGGGTCCTGTCAGGGGATGGGGGATGAGAGGAGGAATAGCATTAGGAGAAACACCTAATGCAGATGACAGGTTGATGGGTGCAGCAAACCACCAGGGCACATGCATACCTATGTAAAAATCCTACAAGTTCTGCACATGTATTCCAGAACTTAAAGTATAAAAATAATAATAATAATAATAAAGAGAAAACTGGATATCCATATGCAAAAAATATGAAACTAGACCCCTACCTCTCATCATATAAAAAAATCAAATCAAAGTAGATTAAAGACTTAAATCTAAAACCTCAAACTGTGAAACTACTTAAAGGAAATATTGGGAAACTTATCCAGGACATGGGACTGGGCAAAGATTTCTTGAGTAGTACCCCACAAGCATAGACAAAGTAAAAATGGACAAATGGGATCATATAAAGTAAAAAACTTCTGCACAGCAAAGAAAACAATCAAAAACTGAAGAGACAACCCACAGAATGGGAGAAAATATTTGCAAACTACCCATCTGACAAGGGAAAACCAAAAGATGCCACCAAAATACTAACAGAAGTGATAAATTCAGTAAAATTGCAGGATACAAAGTCAACATACACAAATCAGTAACATTTCTATCTGTAAACAGAATATAGAATGAGCTCAAACAACTCTCAAAGAAAAAATCTAATAATCCAATCAAAAGGGTCAGCAAAAGATCTGAATAAATACCTCTCAAAAAAAAAAAAAAAAAAAAAGACATACAAATGGCAAACAGGCATACCAAAAGGTGCTCAACCTCAGCGATCATCAGTGAAATGCAAATCAAATCTACAACAAAATATAATCTCACCCCAGTTAAAATGGCTTATATTAAGAAAACAAGCAATAACAAATGGTGGTAGGAATGTAAATTATTACTGCAACTACTATGGAGAACAATTTGTCAGTTCCTTTAAAAACTGAAAATAAAGCTACCATATGATCCAGCAATTCCACTGTTTGGTATATAACCAAAAGAAAAAAATATCTATACTCCCATGTTTGTTGCAGCATTCTTCTCAAGAGCCATAATTTAAAAACAATGTAAGTGTCCATCAACATATGATTGGAGAACAATTTGTAGTACTTGTATACTACAGAGTACTACTCAGCCACAAAAAAAAAATAAAATAAAATAAAATGAATAAGATCTTATCATTTGCAACAACATGGATGAAACTGGAGGTCATTATGTTAAGCAAAATAAGGCTGGCACAAAAAGACAGACACCATGTGTTCTCACTTATATCTGGGATCTTAAAACCAAAATAATTAAACTCATGGACATAGAAGGTAGAAGTATAATTACCAGAGCCTGAAAAAAGTGTTGAGGTTGAAGGAGAGTTGAGTATGGTTAATGAGTACAAAGAATATAGAAAGAATAAAGAAGGCCTGGTATTTGCTAGCACAGCAGGATGACTATAATCAATAATAATTTAACTGTACATTTAAAAATAACTTAAGTAGCATAATTGAATTATTTGTAACACAAGGATAAATGTTTGAAAAGATGGACACCCTATTTTCCATGATGTGATTATTAGGTATTCCATGTCTATATCAAAACATCTCATGTACTCCATAAATATATGCACCTACTAAATATCCACAAAAAAAATTAAACATTAAAAATAGAAGACATACAAATGGCAAGCAGGTGTATAAAAAGGTTTCCAATGTCATTGATCATAAGAGAAATGCAAATGAAATTCACAATATCATCTCACTCAGGTTAAGATGGCTTATATCCAAAAGACAGGCAATAATCAGTATTGACTAGAAACTGGAGAAAACAGAACACTTGTACACAGTTGGTGGGGATGTAAATTAGTACAATCACTATGGAGGACAGTTTGGAAGTTCCTCTAAAAACTAGAAAAAGGACTATCATATGATTCAGCAATCATACTACTAGGTATATACCCAAAAAAACAAGATCAGTATACAGAAGGGATATGTGTACTCCCATGTTTGTTTCAGCATTATTCACAATAGCCAAAATTTGGAAGCAACCTAAACGTCCATCAACAGAAGAATGGATAAACTATATTTGGCACATATATACAATGGAGTACTATTGAGCCAAAAATAAGCCTGAGATCCTGTCATTTGTAACAACATGGGTAAAACTGGAGATCATTGTGTTAAGTAAAATAAGCCAGGCACAGAAAGACAAAGACAAACACTACATGTTCTCACTTATTTGTGGGATCTAAAAATTGAAACTGTTGAACCAATGAACACAGAGAGTAGAAGAATGGTTATCAGAATCTGGGAAGAATAATAGGCAGGTGAGGAGGAGGTAGGAAGGTTAATGAGCACACAAATAATACAAAAAATTAATATGGCCTACTATTTGATAGAACAACAGGGTGAGTATAGTCAAAATAATTTAATTGTACATTTAAAAATATTTAAAAGAGTGTAACTGGATTGTTTATAACATAAAGGTTAAATGCTTGAGGGGATAGATACCCCATTTTTCATGCTGTGATTATTACTTATTGCATGCCTGTATCAAAGTATGTCATGCACCCCATAAATATATACACCAATTATGTATCCACAAAGTAAAAGGTAAATTTAAAAATGAGATTCTATTATTTACAACAATAAGAATGGAACTAGAAGTCATTCTTTCTAGTGAAATAAGCCAGGCACAGAAAGATAAACTTCATATATTTTCACTTTTTCCTGGAGGTAAAAATTAAAACAATTGAACTCACAGAGATAGAGAATAGAATGATGTTTACCAGAGGTGGGAAAGGGCAGTATGGAGTTGGTGGGGCAATGAAGAAAGTTAATGTTAACAAAAGATAGTTTGAAAGAATGGATAAGTTCTAATAGTTGATAGCGCAGTAGGATGACTGCAGTCAATAATAATTTATTGTACATTCCAAAATAACAAAAACAGTATAGTTGAATTGTTCATAGCAAAACAAAAGGATAAATGCTTGAAGAACGAATAACCCATTTATCCTGATGTAATTATTATGCATTGAATGCCTGTGTCAAAATGTCTCATGTACCCAATGACTATACACACCTATTATTTCCCCAAAGAAATCAAATATTTTAAAATATCTTACCTCACAAAACAAGTCTTAAAACATTCAAACACTGAAATGATATCAAGCAACTTCTCTGATCACAATGGAACAAAATTAGAAATCAATAACAAGAGAAATTCTGGAACTATACAAATACATGGAAATTAAACAATATGCTCCTGAATGACAAGTGGGTCCATAAAGAAATTAAGAAATAAATTGAAAAATTTTTTGGAACAAATAACAATGGAAGCACAGCACAACAAAATTGATGGGATAGAGCAAAAGCAGCATTAAGAGGAAAGTTTAAAACAAGGAGTGCCTGTATAAAAAAAAGAAAAAAACCTTCAAATAAACAATTTAATAATGCATCTTAAAGAACTAGACAAGCAAGAGCAAAGCAAAACCAAAATAAGGTGAAGAAAGGAAATAATAGAGACACAGCAGAAATAAACAAAATTGAAACCAAAAAATCAATGTAACAAACGGTTGGTTTTTTGAAATGTTAAACAAAATTGACAAAACTTTAGCTATTCTAAGAAAAAAAAAAGAGAGAATATCCCAATAAATATTATCATGCATGAAAAAGGAGACATTACAACTGGTACCATAGAAATTCAAAAGATCATTAGTGGCTACTATGAGCAACTATATGCTAATAGATTGGAAAATTTAGAAGAAACAGACAAATTTTTAGACCCATATAAACTAACAGAAAGAAATCCAAAACCTGAAGAGACCAATAACAAGTAACAAGATTGAAACTGATAAAAAGTTTCTGGTAAATAAAAGCCCAGGACCCAATGGCTTCACTGCAGAACTCTAACACATTCAAAAAACCAATCCTACTCAAACTTTTCCAAAAAATAGAAGAGAAGGAAATACTTCTAAACACATTCTACAAAGCCAGTATTACCCTGATATCATAATCAAAGACATGGAAGAAACAAAAACTAAACAAACAAAAAACATACAAGCCAGTATCTCTGATGAATATCAGTACAAAAATCCTCAGCAAAATACCAGGAAACCAAGCTCAACAATACATCAGAAAGATCATTCCCATGACTAAGTAGGATTTACCCCTGGCAAACCAATCAATTTCATCATATCAACAGAAAGAAGAACATAATCTATATAATAATTTCAATTGATGCTGAAAAAGCACTTGATAAAATTTAACATTCCTTCATGATAAAAACCTCCAACAAACTGAGGATAAGGAGGAACATACCACAACATGATACAAGCCATATATGACAGACCCACATCTATATCATTGAATGGGGAAAAACTGAAAGCTTTTCCTCTGAGATCCAGAACATGATGAGGATGACCATTTTCACCACTGTTATTTATCATAGAACTGGAAGTCATGGCTGAAGCAATCAGACAAGAGAAAGATTAAAGGGCATCAAAATAGGAAATGAAGAAGTCAAATTATTCCTAATTGCAGATGATATGATCTTATATTAGGAACAACCTAATGATTCCATCAAAAAAATTAGAGCTAATAAAAAAATTAATCAAGTGGCAGAATACAAAATCAATATACAAAATTGGTAGCATTTTTATATAACAGTGAACAATTTGAAAAAAAAGTTAAAAAGTAATCCCATTTACAATAGCCACTAATAAAATTATGTACCCAGGAAATAACCAAAGAAGTGAATGATCTCTACAATGAAAACTTTAAAACACTATGAAAGAAATTGAGGGGGAGCATCCAAGATGGCCAAATAGGAATAGCTCCAGAGTGCAGTTCCCAGAGAGAACAGCATAGAGGGTGAGTGCTCACCGCATTTCCAAACAAGTTTTCAGTGCCCACAGACCAGGAGATTCTGAGGTCAAAAAGCACCACAAGTTTTCAGCATGGCAGTTTCAACCTGTGCCACGTCAGTGCACAGAAACTCACACAAGGCTGGGCTGTCTTTTTGGACAGTGCCCGCACCTGGGAGATAGAGCTGCCCATTCAACTGAAAGGGATGAGGCTAAGACAGGGAGCCAGGGGATCTGGCTCCACGGGTACCACCCCCAGAAAACAAGCAATCTGAAATGCTCTGGATTAAGAGTTCCACAGCAAGTGTAGCTGGATCCAGAACCATCCAGCTCAGTTGGAGGAAAAACGTCCCCCACTACTGAGGCAGTCAGCCACTACTGAGACAGTTCACACAGCACAGGGCAGAGCCTGCAGCAGCTCAGCAATGCCTCTACTAGCAGACTGTAACTTACTCTGTGTGGGGCAAGGCATCTATTTTTAAAAAGGCAGCAGCACAACAGGGACTTACAAATAAAGCCAACCTTCCTGGGACAGAGAACTTGGGAAAAGAGGCAGTTATGAGTTCAGCTGCAGCAGACTTAAAGGTACCTGCCCAGCAGCACTGCATGGAACAGTGGAGCTCCCAGTACAGCACGTGAGCTCCTACAAAGGACAGACTGTCTCTTCAAGCAGCTTCCCAAACCTTGTATACCCAAAGAGACACTTCATAAAGGGGAGCTCAGGCCAACATCTGGTGGGTACCCATCTGGGATGAGGATAGCAGAGGAAGAAACCTGCGGCAACCCTTGCTGTTCTGCAGCTCCTACTGGCAATCCCCAGGCAAGCAGGGTCTAGAGTGGGCATTCAGTAATCCTGCAGCAGAGGACCCTGACTGTTAGAAGGAAAAGTAAGAAACCAAAAGAAATAACTTCAGCATCAACATAAAGGACATTCACTCAGAGACCCCATCTGAAAGTCAACAACTACAAAGACCACAGGTAGATAAAACCACTAAGATGGGAAACAACCAGTGCAAAAAGGAGGAAAACACCAAAAACCAGACTGCCTTCCTCATCCAAGGGATAACAACTCCTCAACAGCTAGGAATCAAAGATGGATGGAGAATGAATCAGATCAATCGACAGAAACAGGCTTCAGAAGGTGGGTAATATCAAACTTCTCAGAGCTAAAATAACAAGTTCTAACCCAATGCAAAGAAACTAAGAACCTTGAAAAAAGCTTAGATGAGATGCTAACTAGGATAAACAGCTTAGAGAAGAATGTAAAGGACTTGATGGAGCTGAAAAACACAGCAAGAAAACTTCACGAAGCATACGCAAGTTTCAAGAGACAAGCAGAAGAAAGGATATCAGAAATTGAAGATCAACTCAATGAAATAAAATGAGAAGACAAGAACAGAGAATAAAAAAGAGTGAAAAGAAATGAACAAAACCTCCAAGAAATGTGGGATTATGTGAAAAGACCTAATCTGTGTTTGATAGGTGTACCTGAATGTGATGGGGAGAATGAATCCAAGCTGGAAGACACTCTTCAGGATATTACCCAGGAGAACTTCCCCAACCTAGCAAGGCAGGCCACCATTCAAGTCCAGGAAATGCAGAGAACACCACAAATATATTTCTCAAGAAGAGCAACCCCAAGGCACGTAATCGTCAGATTCATCAGGGTTGAAATGAAGGAAAATATGCTAAGGGCAAGAAGAAAAAAAGGTCAGATCATTCCAAAGGGAAGCCCGTCAGACTCACAGCAGATCTCTCAGCAGAAACTCTACAAGCCAGAAGAGTTTGGGGGCCAATATTCAACATCCTTAAAGAACTTTAAACCTAGATTTTCATATTCAGCCAAACTAAGCTTCATAAGTGAAGGGGAAAGAAAATCCCTTATGGACAAGCAATTGCTGAGAGATTTCATCACCACCAGGCCTGCCTTACAAGAGCTCCTGAAAGAAGCAAGAATCAAGGAAAGGAACAACCAGTACCAGCCACTCCAAAAATGTACTAAATGGTAAAGACCATTGACACAATGAAAAAAAATGTGTCAACGAATGGGCAAAACAACCAGCTAGCATCAAAATGGAAGGATCAAATTCACACATAAGAATATTAACATTAAATGTAAATGGACTAAATGCCCCAATCAAAAGACACAGATGGGCAAATTGGATAAAAAGTCAAAATCCATCAGTGTGCTATATTCAGGAAACCCATCTCACATGCAAGGACACAAATAAGCTCAAAATAAAGGGATGGAGGAAGATCTATCAAGCAAATGTAGAGCAAAAAAAAAGCAGGAGTTGTAATCCTAGTCTCTGATAAAATGGACTTTAAACCAACAAAGGTCAAAAGAGACAAAGAAGGGCTTTACATAATGGTTAAAGGATCAATGCATCAAGAAGAGCTAATGATCCTAAATATATATACACCCAATACAGGAACATCCAGGTTCATAAAGCCAGTTCTTAATGACCTACAAAGAGACTTAGACACCCACACAATAATAGTTGGAGACATTAACACTCGACTGTCAATATTAGACAGATCAATGAGACAGAAAATTAAAAAGGATATCCAGGATGAACTCAGATCTAGACCAAGTGGACCTAATAAACGTCTACAAAAATCTCCACCCCAAATCCGCAGAATACACATTTTTCTCAGCACTGCATGGCACCTACTCTAAAAGTGACCACATAGTTGGAAGTAAATCACTCCTCAGCAAATGCAAAAGAATGGAAATCATAACAAACAGTCTCTCAGACCACAGTGCAATCAAAGTGGAACTCAGTATTAAGAAATTAACTCAGAAGCGCACAACTTCATGGAAACTGAACAACTGGTTCCTGAATGTCAACTGGATAAACAACGAAATGAAGGCGAAATAAAGATGTTCTTTGAAATCAACAAGAACGAAGACACAATGTACTAGAATCTCTGGGACACATTTAAAGCAGTGCCTAGAGTGAAATTTATGGCAAAAAATGCCCACCAGAGAAGAGAGGAGAGATCTAAAATTGACACCCTATCACCAAAATTGAGAGAGCTAGAGGAGCAAGATCAAGAAAACTCAAAAGCTAGCAGAAGACAAGAAATGACTAAGATCAGAGCAAAACTGACAGAGAGAGAGAGACAAAAAAAATTCTTCAAAAAAATTAATAAATCCAGGAGCCAGTTTTTTTTAAAAGATCAACAAAATAGACCACTAGCCAGACTAATAAAAAAGAAAACAGAGAAGAATCAAATAGATGCAATAAAAAATGATAACAGTAATAACACCACTGACTCCACAGAAATATGAATTATAATCAGAAGCTACTACAAACAACTATATGCATATAAACCAGTAAACTCGGAAGGAATGGATAAATTCCTGAACCCTTGTACCCTTGCAAGCCTAAACCAGGAAAAAGTTGAAATCTTCAACAGACCAATAACAAGGGCTGAAGTTGAGGCAGCAATTAAGAGCCTACCAACCAAAAAAGTCCAGGTCCAGATGGGTTCACAGCTGAATTCTACCAGAAGTACAAAGAGGAGCCGGTACCAGTCCTTCTGAAACTATTCCAAACAATCCAAAAAGAGGGAATCCTTCCCAGATCATTTTGTGAGACCAACATCATCCTGATACCAAAACCTGGCAGAGACTCAACAAAAAAAGAAAACTTCAGGCCAATATTGATGATGAACATAGATGCAAAAATCTTCAATAAACTACTGGCAAACCTATTGCAACAGAACATCAAAAAGGTTACCATCACAATCAAGCTGGCTTCATTCTGGGGATTCAAAGCTGGTTCAAAATATGGAAGTCTACAAACGTAATCCACCACATAAGCAGAACCAAAGACAAAAACAACATGATAATCTCAATAGACACAGAGAAAGCCTTAGACAAAATTCAACAACCCTTTATGCCAAAAACTCTCAATAAACTAGGTATCAAAGGAACATATCCCAAACAATAAAAGCTATTTATGGCAAACTTACAGCCAATATCATATTGAATGGGCAAAAACTGCAAGCATTCCCTTTGAAATCCAGCACTAGACAAGGATACCCTGTGTCACCACTCCTACTTAATATAGTACTCGAAGTTCTAGCCAGAGCAATTAGGCAAGAAAAAATATAAAGCATATTCAATCAGGAAAAGAGGAAGTCAAATTGTCTCTATTTGCAGACAACATGATTGTACATTTAGAAGACCCTATCATCTCAGCCCAAAATCTCCTTCAACTGATAAGCAACTTCAGCAAAGTCTGAGGATACAAAATCAATGTGCAGAAATCACAAGCATTTCTATACATCAATAACAGACTAACAAAGAGCCAAATCATGAGCGAACTCCCATTCACAATTGCTACAAAGAGAATAAAATACCTAGGAATAACTAACAAAGGACGTAAAGGACCTCTTCAAGGAGAACTACAAACCACTGCTCAAGGAAATAAGAGAGGACACAAACAGATGGAGAAACATTCCATGCTCATGATTAGGCAGAATCAATATCATGAAAATGGCCACACTGCCCAAAGTAATTTATAAATTCAACACTGTCCCCATCAAGCTGCCAAGGACCTTCTTCAAAGAACTGGAAAAAAACACCTTAAAATTCATATGGAACCAAAAGAGAGCCCACATAGCCAAGACAATCCTGAGCAAAAAGAACATATCCGGAGGCATCACGCTACCTGACTTCAAACTATACTACAAGGCTACAGTAATCAAAACAACATGGTACTGGTACCAAAACAGAGATATAGACCAATGGAACAGAACAGAAGCCTCAGAGGCAACACAACATATCTACAACCATCTGATCTTTGACAAACCTGACAAAAACAAGCAATGGGGAAAGGAGTCCCTGTTTAATAAATGGTGTTGGGAAAACTGGCCAGCCATGTGCAGAAAGCAGAAACTGGACCCCTTCCTGACACCTTACATTAAAATTAACTCCAGATGGATTAAAGACTTAAACATAAGACCTAACACCATAAAAATTCTAGAAGAAAACCTAGGCAAAAACATTCAGGACATAGACATAGGCAAGGACTTCATGACTGAAATACCAAAAGCATTGGCAACAAAAGCCAAAATAGACAAATGGGATCTAATTGAACTCCAGAGCTTCTGTACAGCAAAAGAAACAATCAGGAGAGTGAACTGGCAACCAACAGAATGGGAAAAAATTTTGCAATCTACCCATCTGACAAAGGGCTAATATCCAGAATCTACAAAGAACTAAAACAGATTTACAAGAAAAAAAATTAAACAAACCCATCCAAAAGTGGATAAAGAATATGAATAGACATTTTTCAAAAGAAGACATATATGAGGCTGACAAACATATGAAAAAATGTTCATCATCACTGATTATTAGTCAAATACAAATCAAAACCACATTGAGATACCACCTCACACCAGTTAGAATGGTGATTATTAAAAAATCTGGAGACAGCAGATGCTGAAGAGGATGTGGAGAAATAGGAACACTTTTACACTGTTGGTGGGAGTGTCAACTAGTTCAGCCATCGTGGAAGACAGTGTGGTGCTTCCTCAAGGACCTAGACAGAAATTCCATTTGACCCACAATCCCATTACTGGGTATATACCCAAAGGATTATAAATCATTCTATTATAAAGACAAATGCACACCTATGTTCATTGCAGCACTGTTTACAACAGCAAAGACCTAGAACCAACCCATCGATGATAGACCGGACAAGGAACATGTGACACATATACACCATGGAATAGTATGCAGCCATATGAAATGATGAGTTGGTGTCCTTTGTAGGGACATGAATGAATCTGGAAACCATCATTCTCAGCAAACTGACACAAGAACAGAAAATCAAACACTGCATGTTCTCACTCATAGGCGGGCGTTGAACAATGAGAACACATGGACACAGGGAGGGGAGCATCACACCCTGGGGTCTGTTGTAGGGACAAAGGTAGGGACAGTGTGGGGCAGTGGGGAGGTTGGGGAGGGATAACATGGGGAGAAATGCCAGATCTGGGTGACGGGGAGATGGAAGCAGCAAACCACATTGCTATGTGTGTACCTATGCAACAATCCTGCATGATCTACACATACACCCCAGAACCTAAAGTACAATAAAAAAAAAAAAGAAAAGTAAAGAAAGAAATTGAAAAGGACACAATGGAAAGATATTTCATATTCATAAATTACAAGTATCAATATAGTTAAAATGTCCATATTATCCAAAGCAATCTATAGATTTAATGCAATCTCTATCAAAATACCAATGACATTCTTTACAGAAATAGAAAAAAAAACTATTTTAAAATTTATATGGAACCATTAAAGACACAGAATATTCAAAGCTATCCTGAGCAAAATTAAAAAAAAAAAAAACTAGAGGAATCACATTACCTGACTTCAAATTCAGAGCTATAATAACCAAAACATCATAGTACAGTCACAGAAACAGACACATAGACCAATAGAGCAGAATAGAGAATCCAGAAACAAATCCACACACCTACACTGAACTCATTTTCAACAAAGGTGCCAAGAACACACACTAAGAAGAAGACAGTCTTCAATAAATGGTGCTGGGAAAACTGGATATTCATATGCAAAAGAATGATACTAAAGCACAGGCAACTAAAGCAAAAATGAACAGATGAGATTGTGTCATGTCCAAAAGCTTTGGCACAGCAAAGGAAACACTTAACAAAGAGAAAAGACAACCCACAGTATGAAAGAAAATATTTGCAAACTACCCATCTGACAAGTGATTTATCACTGGAATATAGAAGGAGCTCAATCAATTCTACAGGAAAGAATCTAATAATCCAATCCAAAATAATCAAAAATTTGAATAGACTTTTCTCAAAAGAAGATATACATATGGAAGACAGGCATATGAAAAGGTGCTCAACATCACTGATCATCAGAGAAATGCAAATCAAAACTACAATGAGATATTTCACCCCTGTTAAAATGATTTATATCCAAAAGATAGGCAATAACAAATGCTGGCAATGATGTGGAGAAAAGGGAACCTTCATACACTGTTGATGGGAATGTAAATGAGTATAACCACTATGGGAAACAGTTTTGAGGTTCCTCAAAAATCCAACAATAGAGCTAACATATGATCCAGCAATTCCACTGCTCAGTATATACCCAAAAGAAAGGAAATCAGTGTATCAGAGAGATACCTGCACTCCTATATTTGTTGCAGCTCTCTTCACAATAGCCAAGATTTGGAAACAACCTAAGCATCCATGAACAGTTAAACAGATAAAGAATATATGGTACATATACACATTGAAGTACTATTCAGTCAGTAAAAATGAATAAAAGTCTGTCATTTGCAACAATGTGGATGGAACTGGAGATCATTACATTAAGTGAAACAAGCCAGGCAACAAAAAGACAAACATTGCATGTTCTCATTTATATGTGGGATGTTAAAATCAAAATAATTGAACTCATAGACATGGATAGTAGAAGGATGGTTACCAGAGGTGAGGAAGGGTAGTGGGGTCTTAAGGGGAAGTGGGGATTGTTAATGGGTACCAAACAGATAGAACAAATAAGATCTAGTATTTCGAGCACAACAGAATGACTATAGTCAATAATAATTTAATTGTACATTTTTAAATGACTAAAAAAGTACAATTGGGTTGTTTGTACCATGAAGTATAAATGCTTGAGGGGATAGATACCTCATTTTCATTAGGAACTTATTACAATTTCCATACCTTTATCAAGACATCTCATGTACCTCATAAATATGTATGCCTACTACATACCCACAAAATTTTAAACAAATAATTGAAAAATTTACTTTTAAATTAACATGAGGAAATTCTCAACATTATTTGCAGTTAGGGAAATATAAATTAAAACAATGTTTCCATTTCTTACCTATCAGATAGACAAATACTACAAATACTACCATTTCAAGCGTTGGTAAGAATGTGGGGAATTGGAAACCTTCATATACTGTTGGTGGAGATGTCATCTATTATGAACACTTTGGAAATCTATTTGACTGTAACTGGAAAAGTTGCAAATCAACATATTTTAGGATCCAGAAATTGAATTATTTTATTCCTTAGCAAAACTCTTGTGCTCTGGAACACATGTAAAACTATGTTTATTGCAGTAACATTTGTAATGGAGAATACTTGAAAACAACATAGATGTTTACCTGAAGGTGTGATATATTTATATAACATACTATGGAATCATGGTAGAAAAATAAATGCAGTATAGGTTCATAAACATAAAACCATTTTGACATAAAAATATATCATATCAATAGCTCTCAATAATATAGTCATAATAGTAGTCTCAATAATAGTCATTCCTTGGTATCAGTGGACGATTGGTTACCCCACAGACACCAGATCTCTTGAGTGCTCAAATCTCTTATATAAAATGGTGTTGTATCTGCACACAACCTACACACAACCTCCTATTTACTTTAAATCATCTCTAGATTACTTATAATATCTAAAACAATGTAAACAGTATATAAATAGTTTGTTACAGTGCATTGTTTAGGGAATAATACAAGAAAAAAATTGTAACCATGACCAGTATAGATGCAACCATTCTTTTCTTCTAATATTTTCAATCTGTGCTTGGATGAATCCAGGAGCACGGAATTCATAGATATGGAGGGCCAATTGTAATATCAAATGCTATTATTTGTGCACATTTAAAAAGCACACAAAAATCATTATATAGCTTCATAGATACATAGCTGTTAATATAAAAAACAAAAGCAGGAAAGCATACATATTTAATTGATTATTGTAGCTGCTTCTGGAAAGGAAGGCGTGAAATGGGAATGAGGATAGAGAGAGAAAAATTTAACTGCACCTGCAATAACATACTTTAAGTAGTTTTTAATAAAAAATTCTTGAAGCAAATATGATGAAATATTAATATGAAATATTCATTGCTACAGAGGTGTTTGTTCTATTGTTCATGTAGTTTTAATTTTTTTCATCAAATATTTCATAAAGTTAATTTTTCCTAAAAGTTATAACCAAAAAACATAAAATATGTCATTTTAATATAACACAACAAAGAACTAAAAGAAGATCAACCTACCTCGAAGTCCATTCTTTTTGCTTTTTCCTTCTCTGTGACAGGTTTAGTCCCTCAGAGAGTACAAAACACCCAGAGGATATAGAGAATAGCAGAAGGCAGTAATTCAAATGATAATTAATTCCAAAATGTTCAGCAGTTTGTAGCGGAGGGGCTAGTAGGCAAATGTAATGCAGTGATGGAGAGACCTGAAATAGGACTTACCCAGAGATCCAGGCAACATCTTAGAGGTCTGTCCACAGGCAGCAGGGAATAACAGGTGACAGTAAGTGTGAGGGTAAGAGAACTTACTGATAATGGCCTAGGATGTGAACAGCTGGGTTCTCAATATCTGTGACCTTTTCCTATGCTGTTCAACTATAATGGACACCATTCTGAACTTCAAGATAATCACTAAAAATAAAGTGAATGTCTGCTCACATTTACCAACAATTAGAATAGATACTGGCCTTGACTATAGTTTTGCCTCTGATAGGAAAAGATGATGACTGGAACCCCAAAACTCTGATTTCTTGACCAGCTGCAGACCATGATGCTAAGTACTCAAAGAACATACTTCTCAGAGGACAGAAAGACACTCCAGGCCAACACACACCTTTATTTCATGTCATAGGTCTAGACCCAAGCCCCTGTGTTGCTTCTTAATCCCAGGATCAAATTGGGACTGTCAGGAACCAGAGACAGTGCTAAGCAGCCTACCCTAAGGCCTGCTCCCACATTGATTGCTCAGAATCTTACGGAGATTGTGGTTCTCAAGATCTTATTGCTCCAATTGCCAGCAGGGCCCTTGACAACCAAGCCTAAAGAAAGACCCTCTGGTCAATTCATGTACCCTTGATTTTCTGAATCCAGTAACTTCCTTTTTGTGTCTTAGATGGCTCCATTTTGCTCTTTTTTTTTTGATGAAAAAGGGAAGGGTATCAGTCTTAGATTGCCGCTAGGGATTAGAGAATGCCACTACTACTCTTCACATCCTGTGGAGCTCCTACTGGACAGGGAACTTGGAGCTACTTCATTTGGGTATTTGAGTGTTCTTTTGGATTATACTGTATTTTTAAAATATGGCCATGTGAGAGGTAAAAGCAAGGGAATCAATATTTCTAGAGCATCTTCTTTGTGTCAAAAGACAGTAACACAGCATTCTGCGAATGAACTACAGTATTCCAGAAAGGCATGAGGCAAAAATATATAAAATACCAGCAGCAGTGGATAACTCCTTCCTCCATGAAAAAGGCCAACAGAGCAAAATCAAGGCAGTGAGCTTCAGTGAAAACCGAATAGGCATCAGGATCTAAAGGGCACTAGTAGGGTAAAGCACTATATGAATGAGGAAAGGAAAAGGATGCTTTCAATCACTAGTTCTTACAATCAACTGAAGCCCAGGTTTCTTTCCAAAGGGAAGAGAAGAGGGATAAAAAGAGCTGAGCCAAGATTTTGGCCCACCAGCTAACTGAAGGAACTTCACTCACCTCAGACATTTGGCTAAGTATGTGAGGGCTAAAGAAACTGACCATCATAGGCCTGGTCAGCCAATGTGTAATAACAGAGTTCAGATTCAACATCAACATACATCAGCAGTTACCAACTGTAAACTGTTACACGGAAAATATAATAGTTGTAATGTCAACCCACACTATGCAATATCTTGGAATAAACCTAACAATGTGTAAGACTAACATGGAACAAAAGCTGAAAAAAAAACATTATGACTGCTTTTAAAATCTGAACAAGTGGAGAGATATGCCATTGACACGGAAAGAACGATTCAGTATTAGACAGATGACCATTCTCTCCAAATTGCTCTATAAATTTGAAGGGACTGCAATAAAATCTAATATGTTTTATATAATCAGCAATTAACAAGCTTATTCTAAAATTTATTCAGAAGAGAAAATGCACAAATACACCCAAGGTATTTTTGGAAGTAAAAATAACAAAGAAAGGTTTGCCCTATCAAAAATCAAAACATGTTATGAAACTATAATTTTTGAACTTATATAATTGATATATGAATAGAAAGAGCAGTGGACAAAATGGAGACCAGAAACATACCACTGATACACAGATGTATACATATAAATGCAGACAGATATATGACAATGGTGATATTTCATATTATTCTGGAAAGGATGGTTGAGTTTAATGCATAGATAGGGAACAATTACCTTTTAGAAAGAAGATAAAGTTAGAACCCTATCTGACAGTATTTATAAAAGTAAATTTGACATTAATTAAAGAGCTTAATGTAAAAGCTAATTTAAAAAGAATTAAATTGAAGTTTATAAGAAAATATTCATGAATTTGGAGTAGGAACGCTCTTTTTTTTTTTGAGACAGTCTTGCTCTGTCAGCAGGTTGGAGTGCAGTGGCGAGATCCTGGCTCACTGCAACCTCTGTCTCCTGGGCTCAAGAAATTCTCTTGCCTCAGCCTCCTGAGTAGCTGGGATTACAGGCACATGCCACCACGCCCAGCTAATTTTTGTATTTTTAGTAGATACATGGTTTCACCATGTTGCCCAGGATGGTCTTGATCGCCTGACCTTGTGATCTAACCACCTCGGCCTCCAAAAGTGCTGTGATTACACTGTGCCCAGCCTGAAAGCTCTTCTTACACAAGACATAAAATGTAAAACTATTAAGCAAGAAATGTATGAATTTAACAACATCAAAATGCAAATTTTTACAACAAAAACAGCATAAATAAAATGAAACTGATAGAGAAAATATTTTCAAAGAATTAATGTCTGCATTAGAAAAAGAACACAAACCAAAAAGAAAAAAGAGAAACAACACAACTGTAAAATGGACAGCAGCAATAAGCAATTCACAGAATAGGGAATCCAAATGGCCAATAAACACATGAAATGATGCTCAAATGTCACTCACAATCTTGAAAATTCTAATTTCATAAAAATAAGATTTTTTATTAAAATGACAAACATTTTTAATGCTGATAATATCAATATTGAAGCTGTGAGGAAAAATTCTCTCATACACTATTGATGAATATATAAATTGACGGAGACTTCTTTGGAAGGCAATTTTCATTCAAACAAAATATATGCATAACTTGATGAAATAAGTAATTGTTCTAATTTACATTCCCACCAGCAGTATATAAAAGTTTCAGTTCTTCCACATCACCACCAACACTTGGTATATTTAGTCTTTTTTATTTTAGTCATTCTAATGGGTAAGTGGCTTTTAATTGTGGCTTTAATTTGCATTATCTTGATGCGTGGTGATGATGAGTGTCTTTTCTTTTTTTCTTTTTTTTTTTTTTTTTTTTTTTGAGACGGAGTTTCACTCTTGTTACCCAGGCTGGAGTGCAATGGCGCGATCTCGGCTCACCGCAACCTCCGCCTCCTGGGTTCAGGCAATTCTCCTGCCTCAGCCTTCTGAGTAGCTGTTTCAGTCAACGATGGACCACATTTTTAAAGATTATTTTTACTATAGGTTTCTAAATTAACTACTTTTCATTAGCACTTTCATGATGCTGTCCCATTCACTTCCGGCCTTCATGAATTCTGATGAAAGTGTATGATAATTTGAATTGTTCTCCTCTATATAAGTTATCATTTTGCAGGGCTTCTTTCCAGATTTCTTTCAATCTTCTATTGCCAGTACTTTGACTCTGATGCAATCAGGCATGCTTTGTTTATCCTTTTTAGGGACAGATGTGGTCAATGAATCTGTAACTCGATGCATTTTACCAAATTTTGAAAGTTTTCACTCATTCTGTATTCTAGCAATCTTTGTGTACGGTTTTCTCTCTCCTCTTCTAAAACTCTCATTACCCATCTGTTAATTTTTTTGTATTGTTTTAATGGTCCCAGAGGCTCTGTTCATTTTTAAATATACGTTAGGTATTTTTTTCCTTCTCATTTTCATATTAGATCACTACTATTGATCTGTCTTCAAGTTTAGTCACTTTTTATTATATCAACTCCATTTTACTATGAAGTCACCTGTATTAGTATGTTTTATCCTGGTGTGTTTTGCTTTATAACAAAACACCTGAGACTGGGTAATATATAAAGAACAGAAATTTATTTCTCATAGTTCCGAAGGCTGAGAAGTCCACAATCAAGGCTCCAGCATCTTGTGACGGCCTTCTTTGTGTGTCCTCACAAGACAAGAGACAGAAAGGGGCAAATCCATTCCAGTGAGCCTTGTTTATATTGTCATTAATTCATTCATGAGAGCAGAGTCCTCATGACTGAAATCTCCCAGTAGGCCCCACCTCCCAACACTGTTGCATTGAGAATTATCTTTCTAAACATATGAATTCTGGGGGACACATTCAAACCACAGCATCTCTCTAGTGATTCTTATTTCAGAAATTGGGTTTCCCGATAAATTTAGCTTCTTTATATTTTCTACTTCTCTGCTAATATTGCCTAGCTTACCATTTATTATGAGAATGCATACATTTTAATACTCACCAAGTATAGTTACAACAGTTGCTCCAAAGTCCTTGTCTAATAATTCCAACATCTAAGTCATCTTGGAATTGCCATCTTTACTATTAAGAGTGGCTCACATTTTCCTGGATCCTTCTATGTAGACTGTTAGGTTGGTTCTTGGACATGGCAAATGTTATGTTGTGGAAACTCTGACTTCTCTAAAAGTGTTGATGCTTTTGTTTTAGCAGCCAATTAACTCAGTTAGGCTCAGATTTTAAGTTCTGTCATACCTGCGGTGGGGGGTAGCTCATATCTCAGTTCAGGTTGCTTTTCAACTGTTCCACACATGCATAGCTTAGCCAGTGACTCAGCAGAACTTTTACACAGAATGTAGGGTTTGCCTTTTCTGTATCTCTTCTTTTGGGGTCCCCTCCCCTCAGTCTCTATATCCCTCATTACCCTGAGATCCAGAAAGATAGTAGACTTTTGATCAGAATTCTCTCTATCCCATGCTGTGCCACAACTGTGGCTTCCCCAGGGAAAAGTAATAAACATGGAAAACTTACCCCATGTTGCTCAATTCTTCCAAGTCTAGATTCTCCTACAAAATATAACTTATTTTTAGAGACAGTGTCTCACTCTGTCACCCAGGCTGGAGTGCAGTGGCACGATCATAGCTCACTGCAGCCTCAACCTCCTAAGCTCAAGCAATCCTCTCACCTCAACCTCCACATACCTGGGAATACAGGTGCACACCACCATACCCAGATAATTTTTAAAATTTTTATAAAGACAGAGTCTCATTTTATTGCTCAGGCTGGTCTCAAACTCCTGGCCTCAAGTGATCCTCTTATCTCAGCCTCCCAAGTAGCTAAGATTATAGGTGTGAGCTACCATACCTGACCAAAATATCACTTCTTCTGTTTGGTCCCCAGAGACTTTGGGAGTTGTTTTATTATATTTTGCTCAGAGTTTGTTGTTACTTCAGGAAGATTGATTAGTTAGAAACTTACTCCTCCATACATGTATTAGTCGGTTCTTACACTGCTATGAAGAAATAGCTGAGACTGAGTAATTTATAAAGAAAAGAGATTAAATTGGCTCACAAGGTGTACAGGAAGCATGGCTAGGGAGACCTCAGGAAACTTACAGTCATGGCAGAAGGTGAAGGGAAAACAAGTATATCTTACATAGTTGGAGCAGGAGGAAGAGAGAAGGGAGGAGGTGCTACACACTTTTAGACAACTAGATATAGTGAGCACTCACTCACTATCATGAGAGCAACACCAAGGGAAAAATCTGCCCCCATAATCCAATCACCTCACACCAGGCTTCACCTCCAACATTGAGGATGACAATTCAACAGGAGATTTGGGTGGGGACAGAGATCAAGCCATACTATTCCACCTCGCCCCTCCCAAATCTTATGTCCTTCTTACATTACAAAATACAATCATGTCTTCACAACAGTCCTTCAAAGTCTTAACTCATTCAAGCATTAACTCAAAAATCTAAAGTCTCACCTGAGACAAGGCTAAGCCCTCCCACCTATGAGCCTATAAAATTAAAAACAAGTTCATTATTTCCAAGATACAATGGAGGTATAGGTATTAGATAAATACATTAGATAAATCTCAAAAAGGAGACACTGGCCAAAAGAAAGAAGGTACAGGTCCCATACAAGTTCAAAACCCAGCAGGGGAGTCATTAAGTTTTAAAACTCCAAAATAATCTCCTTTGACCCCATATCTCACATCCAGGGCATACTGGTGCAAGGGGTGGGCTCCCAAGGCCTTAAATAGCTCTGCTCTTCTGGCATTGCAGGATACAGCCTCTGTGGCTGCTTTCACAGGCCAGCAGTGAGTGCTTGCAGCTTTTCCAGGTGCATAGTGCAAGCTGGCAGTGGATGTGCCATTTCAGGATCTGAAGGATGGTGGCCCTCTTCTCACAGCTTCACTAGGCACTGCCCCAGTGGGGATTCTGTGTGGGGACTCCAACCTCACATTTCCCCTTGACACTGCCCTAGTAGAGGTTCTTCATGAAGTATCCATCCCTGTAGCAGGCTTTTGCCTGGACATCCAAGCATTTCCATACATCTTCTGAAATCTAGGTGGAGGCTTCCAAGCCTCATGTTTTGCACTCTGTGTATCTGCAGGCTTAACACCACATAGAAGCCACCAAGGCTTGTGGTTTTCCCCCCTGAAGAAGCAACCTGAACTGTACCTTTTCACCTTTTAGCCACAACTTAAGCTGGAACGGCTGGGATGCAGGGCACTGTGTCCCAAGGCTGCACAGAACAGCAGAGCCCTGGACCTGGCCAAAGAAAATATTCTTCCCTCCTATGCTTCCAGGTCTGTGATTAGAGGGGCTGCTGTGCTGAGGTCTCTGAAATGCCTCTGAGGCTTTCTTCCAATTCATTATCTTGCAACTGACTACTGTCAATTAGCAATTGACTCATCATTACTTAGGCAAATTTTTGCACTGGGATTGAATTCATCCTCTGAAAATGGGTCTTTCTGTTCTACCACATGGCTGAGCTGCAAATTTTCCAAACTCTTACACTTTGCTTCCCTCATTTGCTCACACATATGAGATAATACCGTTAGAAGCAGCCCGGCCGTATCTTGAATGCTTTGCTGCTTAGAAATTTCTTCCACCAGAACCCTAAATCATCACTCTCAAGTTCAAAGTTCCACATATCCCTAGGGCAGGAACCCAATCCAACCAGGCTCTTTGCTAAAGTATAGCAAGAATGACCTTTGCTTCAGTTCCCATAAGCTCCTAATTTCTATCTCTGATCTCTTAAGCCTGGACTTCACTGTCAATATCACTGTCAGCATTTTGGTCACAATGATTCAACAAGTCTTTATAAAGTTCCAAACTTTCTCTCACCTTCCCATCTTTTTCTGAGTCCTCCAAATTGTTTCAACCTCTGCCTATTACCCAGTTCCAAAGCTGCTTCCATGTTTTCAGGCCACTTTACAGCAATGCAACACTCCTTGATATGAATTTTCTGTATTAGTCTATTCTTGCACTGCTATAAAGAAATACCTGAGACTGGGTAATTTTAAAAGAAAGGAAGTTTAATTGGATCACAGTTCCACAGGCTGTATGGAAGTATGTCTGTGGAGGCCTCAGGAAATTTAAAATCATGGTGGAAGGCAAAGGAAAAGCAGGTGCATCTTACATGGCTGGACCAGGAGGAAAGAGAGGAGAGGTGCTACACACTTTTAAACAAATAGTTCTCATGAGTTCTCACTCCATATTATGACAGCAGCACCGAGAAGGAACTCTGCTCCCATGACCCAGTCACCTCCAACCAGGCCTCTCCTCCAACACGGGGGAATGACAATTTAACATGATATTTGGTTGGGGACAGATACAAAAGGTATCATTATAGAAAGTAGTACTGCATAAATGAGAAGTGGATTATTATAAAAGAAGCCTACACTTAAGGTCATGTATTCATTACATGGCACTGCCCTCAAAACCATTCTTTTTTCCACAACACAATTGACTCCATATTCTTTCTTTAATTTTATTTAACTTTTACTTTAGCTTCAGGAGTACATGTGCAGGTTTGTTATATAGGTAAATTGCATGTTGCAGGAGTTTAGTGTACAGATTATTTTGTCACCCAGATCATAAGCATAGTACCTGATATGTAGTTTTCTTTATCCCCTCCCTTCTCCCTCTCTCCATCCTCAAGTAGGCCCTGGTGTCTGTTGTTTTTTTCTTTATGTCTATGACCTCACAACAATTTTCAAACAATACTCACAAAGAGTAATATACACCATTGTTATTAAAATAAATTTTGAAGTAAAATTTTCATTATGTTTCTATCTTGAATGAATTTCTCAAATGTCTTCTTGAGACCTTCTGGGACAATGCCTGCCACTGAGTACAGTAAGGTGGTCAAGCCATGGCTAAACTGCCACTTAATTACTTTCCCTTTGGGTAACCCATCCATCCTGAGAGCTGGCCTTTAAGCTTTATAGATTCATAAACATCATTGTCTCAGCTTCCCTGGTGGTGAACTGTTCTGAAGAATTGATTTATATTCACTGAACCACCAGAGACTAATTTATAAACTGTCATTTATTAATTTTCAGTAAGCAATACCACTCCTGAGCAGAGTGATAACTCACGTCAGCTTATTCTCTTCTCAGTAGGGAAACACATTTAGGAAAGCAAATCAAGATCAAAAGTCCCTGAGTGAACAGTCATGGAAAGGAGAGCACATGCTTTGAAGGAGAATATTCATCAAATCCTAATAGCTGTTATCTTTTGCCCTTCCTAGCCACTTCTAGCTGAAATGATATATGCCTTCTGCCTACCTTGCTCAGTCCTGAACTGGGGTAAAAATTTCAATTCAACAGCAGATTGAAGTCTGAGATTAGTCTTCTTTATTGCATTGGTTTTGAGATTTTAGTCCTGTTTCTTGTTGAATCTGAGACTCTGCTCATACTGACTCCTGAACTGTCTTGTCATGCCCCTGTTCCAGAGCTGCTCCTCACTGTTCTTTACCCCACCCCAGCCAGATAGAGCCTTGATGATATGACCTGTCTGAAACCTAGGTCCTCACTACTGACAACTATCCACTCATCAACTGTGACTACACAAATTATGTTAAAGATCTATTAAATCATCTTTCTTTACTGCCATCATCATTGTTATCATTATTATCATCATTGTCATTTCATGCTAGCAGTTTCAGTAAAGTGGCTTTTACTTCCTTTATCTCATGCTATCCTCTTATTAGCTCTGTGAGGTAGAAAAGGCAGGTATAATTATTTTCACTTTATAGATGAGAAAACTGGAGCTATTTTGAGAAGATATTTTGAAAACAGAACTGGGATTCATATTTGCTTTCCATCCTCAAACTCTTTCCTACAAAAGTGTTTCACCCAAGATGCTCGTTATAATGCAGATTCTTAAGCCCCAACACAGACTTTTTTATCAGGCTCCCCAAAGAGAGATTTTTGTAAAGAATTATTTTCCTTTCTTTCTTTTTTTTTTAAATTGTACTTTAGGTTCTGGGGTACATGTGCAGATCATGCAAGCTTGTTGCATGGGTACATACATGGCAAGATGGTTTGCTGCCTCCATCCCTCCATCACCTATATCTGGTATTTCTCCCCATGTTCTCTCTCCCCAAACTCCCCATCCCCCACTGTCCCTCCCCTAGCTCCCCCAACAGACCCCAGTGTGTGATGCTCCCCTTCCTGTGTCCATGTGTTCTCATTGTTCAAAGTCCACCTATGAGTGAGAAAATGCGGTGTTTGATTTTCTGTTCTTGTGTCAGTTTGCTGAGAATGATGTTTTCCAGGTTCATCCATGACCCTACAAAGGACACCAATTCATCGTTTTTGATAGCTGCATGATATTCCATGGTGTATATGTGCCACATTTTCCCTTTCCAGTCTATCATCGATGGGCACTTGGGTTGGTTCCAGGACTTTGCTATTGTAAACTGTGCTGCAATGAACATTCGTGTGCATGTGTCCTTATAGTAGAATGATTTCTAATCCTTTGGATATATACCCAGTAATGGGATTGCTGAGTAAAATGGAATTTCTATTTCTAGGTCCTTGAGGAAGTACCACACTGTCTTCCACAATGGTTGAACTAGTTTAAACTCCCACCAACAGGGTAAAAGTATTCCTATTTCTCCACACCCTCTCCAGCATCTATTGTCTCCAGATTTTTTAAGGATCACCATTCTAACTGGCATGAGATGATATCTCAATGTAGTTTTGATTTGCATTTCTCTAATGACCAGCAATGATGAACATTTTTTCAAATGTTTATTGATATCATATATGTCTTCTTTTGAAAAGTGTCCATTCATATCCTTCACCAACTTTTGAATGGGTTTGTTTTTTTTTTTCTTGTA
Source organism: Saimiri boliviensis (assembly GCF_048565385.1). Lineage (NCBI taxonomy): Eukaryota > Metazoa > Chordata > Mammalia > Primates > Cebidae > Saimiri > Saimiri boliviensis. The sequence goes on from NC_133470.1 coordinate 57,056,980, forward strand.
AATTTGTTTTAGTTCTTTGTAGATTCTGGATATTAGCCCTTTGTCAGATGGGTAGATTGCAAAAAGTTTTTCCCATTCTGTTGGTTGCTGGTTCACTCTAATGATTGTTTATTTTGCTGTACAGGAGCTCTGGAGTTTCATTAGATCCCATTTGTCTATTTTGGCTTTTGTTGCCATTGCTTTTGGTGTTTTAGTCATGAAGTCCTTGCCTATGCCTGTGTCCTGGATGGTTTTGCCTAGGTTTTCTTCTAGGGTTTTTATGGTGTTAGGTCTTATGTTTAAGTCTTTAATCCATCTGGAGTTAATTTTAGTGTAAGGTGTCAGGAAGGAGTCCAGTTTCTGCTTTCTGCACACTGCTAGCCAGTTTTCCCAACACCATTTATTAAACAGGGAATCCTTTCCCCATTGCTTGTTTTTTTCAGGTTTTTCAAAGATCAGATGGTTGTAGACGTATGGCATTGCTTCCAAGGCCTCTGTTCTGTTCCATTGGTCTATATCTCTGTTTTGGTACCAGTATCATGCTGTTTTAATTACCATAGCCTCGTAGTATAGTTTAAAGTCAGGTAGTGTGATGCCTCCAGCTTTGTTCCTTTTGCTTGGGATTGACTTGGCTATCTGAGCTCTTTTTTAAAGGTCCTCCCAGGTGTTTCTTATGAATTGACAAAATAGCAAATACTACACAATACCCTGGCTACCTATAAGAGTTGGCCAGTTAGTGTTTGATCTCCCCTGTATAGTGTGGAAATATCCTGGAAACATGTTGTCTTCATCTATTTTTTGCTGCTATAACAGAGTACTATAGACTGGGTAATTTATAATGAACAGAAATTCATTGATTCACATTTCTGAAGACTGGAAAGTACAAGATCAAGGGGCCAACATCTTGCAAGGGCCCTCTTGCTGCATCATCTCATGGTGGAAAAGTAAAGAGAGAGAGAGAAAAGGGAGCAAACTTGTTTTTTTTTATAATGGACTCACTTGTGATAATAAATACACTCCTGTGATAACATTAATTAATTCATAAAGACAGAGTTCTTGTGGCCTAATTACCTCCCATTAGGTCCCACCTCTCAACATTGTTGCACTGTGAATTAAGTTTTCAATACAGGTTTTGCAGGGACACATTCAAACTATACCATGTGGGACACATTCAGACTAAATGTATCATGTGGCCCTTGGGACATATTCAAACTAAACTACGTTCATGGTCCTAGGCCTTTGCATCATGTAATTTTAAGAGCCTGTATTTCTTGATATTGGCCACTTCAGATAGGGAATCTTATCAGGTTGAATGTTAATTCCAGAGGTATTCGGCTACAATTTTTAGACAATTTTGTAAACTTTACTTCCTGTGACTTTACTTCTAGGAAACCCCAACCCTTGTGATTCCCTTAAACTCTTGTTCATTTGTTTGTTTTGGGTCTTGCTCTGTCACCCAGGCTGGAGTGCAGTGGCAGGATTTTGGCTCACTGCAACCACCTGCTCTCAGGTTCAAGTGATTCTCATGCCTCAGCCTCCTGAGTAGCTGGGACCACAGGCATGTGCCACCAAGCCCAGGTAATTTTTTTTTAAGTAGGAACTGGGTTTCATCATGTTGCCCAGACTGATCTCAAACCCCTGGCATCAAGTTATCTCCCTGCCTTGGCCTCCCAAAGTGCTGGGATTACAGGTGTGAGCCACCACACCTGGTCTCCTTCAACTTGTCTTTTACATGAGTCCCAAATAATTTATGCTGTTATGTCTTTTTTTCCAATACAAAGGTAATTTTCACTCCAGATGTAATAGGTATTATGGCTGTTATTTTGTCATCCAAGGATTTGATTTCTCTATTAAATTAGGGACTTTCCATTGCCTCCATGGATCTGAAAATGCAGGAAAGTTATAATAGCTGTCATCATTTTAGGGAGAATTTGCATATCAGCAATTGAAAAACATTGCTTGTAGTCCCCTTGAAGTCTGGCTGTTCTAGCTTTACGGCTTCTTCTTAAAGGAAAGATGTACTCTTTTACTTTGGTAACCAGTTGCTTGTTCCTACTCTTTTAGAAAGCCAAGTTGGGAACTAGCAGCAGGACTGTGGGAAAGGAGGCTACTTAGACCTGCGTAATCTAGGGAAAAAACAGAGTCCTCTTGGCTCCGTCAGGTTTAGCCTAGCTCAGTAGGACTACAGTTCAACAATAAGATTAGGTCATCAGGCCTTTCATTTCCTCAAACTATTTCCTCTGCATGTATTTCCCTCTTGGACCTCACAGGTTGACTGAGATTAGGATTTTAGGATCTTCTGTGTAGGCTCTCCTCTGTTCTCTTCTCATTTCTCCTTTTCTCATCCCTATTCCATTTCTTTCCCTTCCCTGACATCTCCTCCCCTCCCCTCCCTCCTATTCTCCTTTCCTCATTTTTCTTCTCTTCTTCATTCTTTCACTTTTCTCTCTCTACTCCTTTCTCTTCCATTTATTCTAATCACACCAGGAGCATGTTGACATACCATTCTCTTGAATAGAGGTCCTTGACTTCTTGAGACCATTCTCCAAAAATAGAACAGATGCTAAGATATTATCATTCTCTTTATACTCAGTACCATGGCCATGTCTTTCCAACTCCTAAAAATAAATTCTCCAGTGGTAGATCCCTGCACTCTGTGGCTCAAAGAGGCAGCTGGCTAAATTGAGGTTTAAACTAAGCTTTACATTAATGAGGAACGGACAACTGGTGAAGGAGAAAATGAGTAAAACTGACTATGCCACCTTCTAAATCTATGACTTTAGCTATGTCACTTAACCTTTATGGATCTTACCTTCCTCATATTACAATGATAGATAGATCATAGATGATAGATAGATAGATAGATAGATAGACAGACAGACAGACAGACAGATAGATAGATAGATAGATAGATAGATAGATAGATAGATAGATAGATACTTTCTACTTTCTAGATCTATGACCTTAGCTATGCCACTTAACCTTTCTGGATCTTATTTTCCTCATATGATAGATAGGGATAGGGGATTCATCAACAACAACAAAAAGCCTCTAAGTTGCTTTCTAACTGTGGTCTACAGATCTCTGGAGTCAGCACACTTTACTTCAACCAGAGCAGGTATTTGTTTATCTGTTGAATAAAGAGGTTATAAGTAAAACTGCATTGGAACCAAAGATATAACCACTAAAAACATTTTTAACTACTTATCCAGATAGTTTTTGAGGGCCAATCCAATCCTAACACGTTTTCATCAGGGAACAGAAGCTGATTTCAGAAAAATGAGCACATTTGTGGTTGGTTTATCCAAAGGATAAATTTAATAGGTGGGAATTTCAGTCTGAGTAGACCAGTCAAGCAATAACTGGAAAGACTGGTCAGAAAAATATTTGAGGGTCAGTCTGTGGTCACTAACAAATCATCCTAAGCCTATGACCTCTCCTGCTCTTGTGTCATGCATTTCATTGATACTGAGCTGATCATACGTTTTCTGTAACATACTCCCTCACATTGGACAGTCATTTATGAGGGCCTGGTATGTGATAGGTTCATGGATCGGGGTAGAGGTGATACTATTAAAAGTTCTTAGATTGACTCAATTATTACAAGAACACATTGAGGTATCACATTTTTACTTTACAGTAAGAAAATTAAAGCTCAGAATGATCACACAACTGGTAAGTGGTGGATCTGAGACACAAATCTATTTCTGCCTTGCCTAACAATATCATTTTGTTAGTGGATAAGTTCTCTGATTTTCACTTGCCTAGATCTCTAATCTATCACTTTCTCCCTGTTCCTATAGCCACTGTCTTAATTCAGACTTTCATAATTTATCTTCTATCCCCTTCCAATTGCCTATTCTAAATATCAAACAAGAGTTCTTGGCATTGCTTACTTCTGAAATCTATTCTTCACCTACTGCAGTAATCTTTATATAACAAAAATTTAATCATGTCACTTCTCTCCCTAAACATTCTCAGAATCCCCTATTGTCTTTAGAGAGAAATCCAAACTCAACATGAAACATGATACCACCCAGTTGCTCTAATGCCCAAAGCCTTAGAGTCGTTCTTGATTTCTCCTTTTTCTTTACCGCCATATCCATCAGTAAGTTCTGTCAACTGCATCTTAAAATATATTCTGAATCTGTGCACTTCACATCACATTCACAGCTATGACCTCTGGCTGAGCTTCTATAATATCTTCTGCCTGGACTGTTGAAATAGCTACCAGACTGGTCACCCTGCTTCGCTCTACCTCCTTACCATGTACTCTGCACACAATAGCCAGAGTAATCTTTTTATTATTTTTTAATTATTTACAGAGTATTCTTTTTAAAATGCAAACCAGGTTATGATATTCAGTGGCTGAATACCCCTAATGACTTCCTATTAATTTTAGAGAAAATAACCTACAAGATCTTAAATCATCTGCCCCCTTTTCCTGCTATCTCTTTTTGCTGTTCCTCAAACGCAGTAAGTTTATTCCCATCTAGGGCTTTCCCTGAGCAGTTCCCTCTGTCAATAAATGGTCTTATACCCTAACGTCCCATGATTGATTTCTTTGCATCATTTAGATCTCAGCTTAAATGTCACCTCCTCAGAGAGTTCTTCCTGGACTACCCAAGTTAAGGTTCACTTAGTCAGTCCACCATGTCACATGATTTCATTCTCTGAACGTTTTCCACTGCAGATTTTGCCAGGGGTAGTTAACTATTCTACTCTAACCAGAATTTCTTCTTCCAAGAAACTGGAGACTCACTATTTATGGTTGGGAAAGTTAGCAAATATACTCAAGCCTGTAGTCTCTCAGACCTAAATATTGAACTGGTGACATAGATCCAGCCATCTTCCATCACTTTCTCCCTTGCCTGGCCCAACAAGACCTTGTTATTTACTCCATAGCACCATGCCCAACCCAATAAACATAATAAGGAATATTGGACCACATTGTTGAAGAACTTCTATACTTCTATAAGCATCCATAGTCAGCACCAATATCCAGTTCAATGGGTATATGTAGGAGAGTGATCATAGAAAGCTGTCCCCTCCCAACTCAACAATACCCAAAAAATGTTAAGATTTTCCAATAGGCAAATTAAAGGACACCCCTATCTTGATACTAGAGTAATTGTGGTGCAGTAATAGAGAGATGCGTTTATTCTACCTCCGGTCCTTTAGGCTGGATCATCCAACCCATCCATCATATACCCTTACAAGATCATAAAGCAAACTTCCAGCCCTATTTGGTTCTAAGGAATCACTCACTTAATACTGTCTCCTCTCCACTGTTACTGTACTCATTTCATATTCTCATAACTCCAGTACCTGCTCGGGCCCTTTTCACCTTTGGTAATCAATTTCTACAACCAAATAAACTACATCTCCTGTCAGGCTAGCTCCTTTTAACTTTTTGGATAAACTGGGCTATAAAGGTGTAACTTATAAATTATGCCTGGGGCTTGGCCACATATAAAGCCATCAGCAATCGACATAATTGATTTGACTCCCAAATCATGCCCACCTCACAATTCCTAAACATACTATATAGCCTTATGGTCAGACTGAGCTGGGTTCAAGTTCTTGCTCTGCCATTAACTAGCTGTGTGCCTGTAGGCAAGTGACTTAACCTGTCTGAGCCTCAGTTTACTCATCTATAAGATGTGAGTTTGATAGAAAAACAAAGTTGAACTGTATTGTTATGCACTATAAGCCTTCCTTCCCCTCATGCTAGCCATTGACTTTACAGCAACTCTATTTAATATACATAACTGGGTCTAGTAACGGCAACTAGACATTGCCATTACTTCCTCAATGGCAATGTCTATGAATGTGAATTCTGAGCTCTGAATTACATCTAGGAACCAGAGTTCTCCCCTAAATATCTTAACAAGACCAGACAAAGATGCTCCTATCTCACATACAATATAAGGAATCTCCGTGGTGACCATTTCTACCATCTATTTGACAATTGTTCTTCTGGCCTGTATATATTTTTAGGTCTAGATTCTGGGACTCCAGTATGTGAGAGGCCCTGTGGCACACAGAGAAGATCATGGTGACTTTAGAGTAAGAGATCCCTAATTAAAATCCTGACTGTATCACTTAATAGCTATAGGGCAAGAAGCAAGGGTAATTACTTACCCTCTTTAAAACTTAGTTTCCTCTAAGATAAGATTCCAATGATTTAGCCCATAATATGTTTTTCATAAATACTAGGTTTCTCATCGTCCCTTCTTTCAAGGAGTAAAAGGTTGACATGAATCTAAATTTTAGAAGATGGTGTGATGGGGGAGTGGTTGGTGAATTTGCTCTTAGAAATGTAAGGAGAACTTCTGGAATTCAGAGAGCCTGCCAGAAGCATTACAATAGGAGTCAGAGAGTGTGAAACAAGGACCCAGGTGTACACAAGATCATTAGATTCCTTTGGCCCTCTTTACATAATTCCTTTCTGGTTTTTTTGCAGTGTCCCTTTTTTCTTTGTCCTATGGTGTTCTCTCGTTCTGAGTCCATTTCCAAACAATCTCCCTTCTACACACATTCACACACACACACACACACACACAGAGAGAGACACACACACACACACATACACACACACACACACACACACACACACACACACACACAATGAATAACAGTAAAACCCTACCAGCACAAACAGTTTCTCTTGAAGAAAGCAAGAAAGAAGGGGAAGGGTCATCTCACTCCCAACTCTGGGAGAGTAGTGTCTTGAGAGACATAGTAGTAGGGGAAGCCTGAAAGAGAGAAAAGCAAGCTAAGTCCTTAGGGCTTGTGACAAGGAAGAGAAAGGGAATTCGAACAAGGAAGTGGTGGCTGATGACAGTCAATGTAATTCAAAATAAGTTGTGTCCTGCCTGCCTACATGTGGACCACAGAGCAACAGGCCAAAAGATACCCCTATCTTTGGCCAGAAATCACAGCCTAACATGTTAATACATATTCACGAGGTAAAACCACTCCACAATGCATTCTATTCTTATTCCTATTGGAGTAGTAAGTACATGTTCCTTTACCATTTCTCCTGCTGATACCTCAGCCAATTCCTGAGCCTTTTTCCTTGCTACAATTCAACCCTGAAAGACAACTTCAATTACCAATTTCTATCAGACAACATCTTTCTACTCAGCTATAGAAGGCAACAACATTTAGTGAAAATATTTGGATAATAGGACTTTGCCTCAAATCAAAGCTTTTTTACTTAGTAGATATATAACCTTGGGCCAAATCCTTCATCTCTGCAAACCTTCATTTCTGAGTTTATAAAATTGGAATTATGGTATACTCTTTACAGAGTTGTAAGGACCAAACAAAATGGGGCTTGCAAATGATTTGGCAAACGATGAATGACTGAATGAATATATGTTAATCTACCTCTCCATCACACAGAGGAGTTATGAAACTTCAGAGCACAGCTACCATAATTTGTGATTCAATCAGTCAAGCTCTACAGTGAAAGCATAGCATTTGCACCCAGCATGCCTGAGTTTCAATCCTAACCATATTGCTTACTAGTTTTTTCAACTCCTAAATAGGGAAGATGATTATGATGATAATACTAGTAGCTACACCGTGTGAGAATTAAATGAATTAATATGTGTTAATGCTTAGAATTGTATAAAGCACACAGTATGTAGTCTATAATTGCTACCATTCTCATTCTCCTAATAGAATGTAAACTCCTTAATAGTAAGAATTTTGGTCTGCTTCATTCACCACTGTTTCCCAGCACATGAAACATAGTGGGTACTTAGTATATACTTATTGAATGAATGAGTGATTCATACTCACTTGATCTCCCCTACCCCCTTCCAAGTCTGTTGACTAGATTTCAGTATTTGATACAGACTAGTGATATGAAAGTTCAGAGCAACAGAAGGCATCCCAGTCCCTAGTCCTTCTCCCATTTCCAGCTTAGCCAACATGCACCTGTCAATGTCCCTCACTAGGTCCTCTTTTTGACAAGGTAGATTTCTTCTAGTTTGGGTATCAGGATATTTCAAAAGCTATTATGTTTCCCTTTCTCTGGGTATGAACTTGGAGTAGGTAGGCTAAGACTCTGTCCTGGACATACCAATTATAATGTCTCTCACACATATAGCCTTTCTAAGGAAAACTGCCTTGCTGAAAGCCTTAATGAGGCACATCATTAGGCAGCCATGCTTTGAACTACAAGAAATGCCCCCTCCAACTTCAGCCACAACTAATAGGACAAAAGTAAACACTTAGCTGAGGGAAGACAATCCAAACATAGACTAACCAGTGACAACTCATTAATGATGTAGTCTGGATTTATAAGGTAATCTAAGACAATCAAGCTCTTTCATAGGAATTTGAGTTGAAAAATTCCTGCCGATAACTGCCATCTTGCTCCACCTCTCCATCACTCACAGTTTTGCAGGCTGTACAGGAAGCATGGTGCCAGAATCTGCTTCTGGTGAGGGCTTCATGAAGCTTACAATCATAGTAGAAGGTGAGGGAAGAAATGTTGTATCACATGACAAGAGAGGGAGCAAGAAAGACAGACAGGAGAGAGGTGTCATAGTCTTTAAAATAACCAGATATTGTGTGAACTCATTACCACTCATTGCTCTATAGAGTGTACCAAACCATTTATGAGGAATCCACCCCATGACTAAAATATCTCCCATCAGATGTCACCTTCAACATTGGGAGTCACATTTCAACATGAGATTTGGAGGGTACAAATAAGCAAACCTGATTAAGAGAAGAAAGCAGTCAGTAGCAGGAACTAAGGATGAAAGGTCTTAGTGTAGAGCAATTCAAAGGGCCATGACAGGCCAAGTAATCTAGTTAGGAGAGAGTATAGAATATGAGAAAGTGAAAGCTAGGAGTAAAGAAAATGTGCAGAAAAAAGGAGAATGGAGCAGATACAAGGTCACATTCACAGTAGCACACAGTAGACCATATTATCTAGTGCTTCTAGAAACAATGACTAGAAAAGGTAGTTAAAACAAAATCATCCATTTGAAAACAACAGAGAACAGCTGAGGCAAAAAACAAACAAACAAACAAACTGAGGGGCTAATACTACAGAGGAAAAAGTACTTTGAAGAGGTAAGCAGAATTTGTCATCTGCTTTTATCTCAGGATAAATTTCTTTTATGCCAAATTTGTTATCCACTTTTATCTTGGGATACATGCCTATTCTGGGCACACACAGAAAAAGGGGAATCCAGGATTTTCATAGCAGGGAGTTGATTCCAGATGTGATATGGTTTAGATATTTGTCCCCTCCAGATCATGTTGAAACGTGACTCACAATGTTGGAGGTGGGGTCTGGTGGAAGGTGTTTGGGTCATGGGGGTGGATCACTCATAAATGGCCTGGCTCTACCCAGAGTAATGAGTGCTAATGAGTGCACTCAGGATCTGTTGTTTTAAAATAAAATTACGGCACTTCTTTCTTCTCTCTCTCTCTTTCTCTCTCTCATTTGTTCCCACTCTCGCCATGTGACATGCCAGGTTCCTGTACAGACTCAGAAACTGTGAGTGATGGAGAGGCAGAGCAAGATGGCAGAATATAAGGTTTCACACGTTGTCACCCACCCCCATGCGTAGGACATCAATTTATTTTATTTTTTTTTATTGCATTTTAGGTTTTGGGGTACATGTGATGAACATGCAAGATTGTTGCATAGGTACACACATGGCAGTGTGGTTTGCTGCCTTCCGTCCCCTCACCTGTATCTGTCATTTCTCCCCATACTATCTCTTCCCACCTCCCCACCCCCGCCCCTAGCCCATTTCCCCCCAACGGACCCCAGTGTGTAGTGCTCCCCTCCCTGTGTCCATGTGTTCTCATTGTTCAACACCCGCCTATGAGTGAGAATATACGGTGTTTGATTTTCTGCTCTTGTGTCAGTTTGCTGAGAATGATGGTTTCCAGGTTCATCCATGTCCCTACAAAGGACGTGAACTCATCCTTTTTGATGGCTGCGTAATATTCCATGGTGTATATGTACCATATTTTCCCTATCCAGTCTATCATCGTTGGGCATTTGGGTTGGTTCCAGGTCTTTGCTATTGTAAACAGTGCTGCAATGAACATTCGTGTCCATGTGTCCTTGTAGTAGAATGATTTCTAATCCTTTGGATATATACCCAGTAATGGGATTGCTGGGTCAAATGGGATTTCTATTTTTAGGTCCTTGAGGAATCGCCACACTGTCTTCCACAATGGTTGAATTAATTTACATTCCCACCAACAGTGTAAAAGTGTTCCTATTTCTCCACATCCTCTCCAGCATCTGTTGTTTCCCGATTTTTTAATGATCGCCATTCTTACTTGTGTGAGATGGTATCTCAATGTGGTTTTGATTTGCATTTCTCTGATGACCAGTGATGATGAGCATTTTTTCATATGTTTGTTGGCCTCCTGTATGTCTTCTTTTGTAAAGTATCTGTTCATATCCTTCACCCATTTTTGAATGGACTTGTTTGTTTTTTTCTTGTAGATCTGCTTTAGTTCTTTGTAAATTCTGAATATCAGTCCCTTGTCAGATGGGTAGGCTACAAAAATTTTTTCCCATTCTGTTGGTTGCCGATTCACTCTACTGACTGTTTCTTTTGCTGTGCAGAAGCTGTGGAGTTTGATTAGGTCCCATTTGTCTATTTTGGCTTTTGTTGCCATTGCTTTTGGCGTTTTGGTCATGAAGTCCTTGCCTACACCTATGTCCTGAATGGTTTTGCCTAGATTTTCTTCTAAGGTTTTTATGGTATTAGGTGTGATGTTTAAGTCTTTAATCCATCTGGAGTTAATTTTGGTGTAAGGTGTCAGGAAGGGGTCCTGTTTCTGCTTTCTGCACATGGCTAGCCAGTTTTCCCAACACCATTTATTAAACAGGGAGTCCTTTCCCCATTGCTTGTTTTTGTCAGGTTTGTTGAAGATCAGATGGTTGTGGGTATGTTGTATTTCCTGTGAGGCCTCTGTTCTGTTCCATTGGTCTATATCTCTGTTTTGGTACCAGTAACATGCTGTTTTGATTACTGTAGCCTTGTAGTATAGTTTGAAGTCCGGTAGTGTGATGCCTCCTGCTTTGTTCTTTTTGCTTAGAATTGACTTGGCTATGTGGGCTCTCTTTTGGTTCCATATGAAGTTTAAGGTGTTTTTTTCCAGTTCTGTGAAGAAGGTCATTGGTAGCTTGATGGGAATAGCGTTGAATCTGTTAATTACTTTGGGCAGTATGGCCATTTTCATGATGTTGATTCTTCCTAACCATGAACAGGGAATGTTTCTCCATCTGTTTGTATCCTCTCTTATTTCATTGAGCAATGGCTTGTAGTTCTCCTTGAAGAGGTCCTTTACGTTCCTTGTTAGTTGTATTCCTAGGTATTTTATTCTCTTTGTAGCAATTGTGAATGGCAGTTCGTTCTTGATTTGGCTCTCTTGAAGTCTATTACTGGTGTATAGGAATGCTTGTGATTTTTGCACATTGATTTTGTATCCTGAGACTTTGCTGAAGTTGTTTATCAGTTTCAGGAGACTTTGGGCTGAGATGATGGGGTCTTCCAGATACACAATCATGTCATCTGCAAATAGAGACAATTTGATTTCCTCCTTTCCAATTTGGATACCCTTTATTTCTTTTTCTTGCCTGATTGCTCTGGCTAGAACTTCCAGTACTATATTGAATAGGAGTGGTGAGAGAGGGCATCCTTGTCTAGTGCCAGATTTCAAAGGGAATGCTTCCAGTTTTTGCCCATTCAGTATGATATTGGCTGTGGGTTTGTCGTAAATAGCTTTTATTGTTTTGAGATACGTTCCACCAATACCTAGTTTCTTGAGGGTTTTTAGCATAAAGGGCTGTTGAATTTTGTCAAAAGCCTTCTCTGCATCAATTGAGATAATCATGTGGTTTTTGTCTTTGGTTCTGTTTATGTGGTGAATTACGTTTATGGACTTGCGTATGTTGAACCAGCCTTGCATCCCCGGGATGAATCCTACTTGATCATGGTGGATGAGCTTTTTGATATGCTGTTGCAATCGGTTTGCCAGTATTTTATTGAAGATTTTTGCATCTATGTTCATCATGGATATTGGCCTGAAATTTTCTTTTCTTGTTGAGTCTCTGCCGGGTTTTGGTATCAGGATGATGTTGGTCTCGTAAAATGATTTGGGAAGGATTCCCTCTTTTTGGATTATCTGGAATAGTTTCAGAAGGAATGGTATCAGCTCCTCTTTGTATGTCTGGTAGAATTCAGCTGTGAACCCATCTGGACCTGGGATTTTTTTGGGTGGTAGGCTCTTTATTGCTGCCTCGACTTCAGACCATGTTATTGGTCTATTCATGGTTTCGGCTTCTTCCAGGTTTAGGCTTGGGAGGATGCAGGTGTCCAGGAATTTATCCATTTCTTCCAGGTTTACTAGTTGATGTGCATAGAGTTGTTTGTAATAATCTCTGATGATGGTTTGGATTTCTGTGGAATCTGTGGTGATATCCCCTTTATCGTTTTTATTGCATCAATTTGGTTATTCTCTCTTTTCTTTTTTATTAATCTGGCTAGTGTTCTGTCTATTTTGTTGATCTTTTCAAAAAACCAGCTCCTGGATTTATTGATTTTTTGAAGAGTTTTTTGTGTCTCTATTTCCTTCAGTTCTGCTCTGATCTTAGTTATTTCCTGTCTTCTGCTAGGTTTTGAGTTTTTTGGATCTTGCTCCTTTAGCTCTTTCAATTTTAATGATAGGGTGTCAATTTTAGATCTCTCCTTTCTTCTCATATGGGCACTCATTGCTATATATTTTCCTCTAGAGACTGCTTTAAATGTGTCCCAGAGATTCTGGTATGTTGTGTCTTCATTCTCATTGGTTTCGAAGATCATCTTTATTTCTGCCTTCATTTCATTGTTTATCCAGTCAACATTCAAGAGCAAGTTGTTCAGTTTCCATGAAGCTGTGAGGTTCTGAGGTAGTTTCTGCATTCTGAGTTCTAACTGGATTGCACTGTGGTCTGAGAGACTGTTTGTTATGATTTCCGTTCTTTTGCATTTGCTGAGGAGTGATTTATTGCCAATTATGTGGTCAATTTTAGAGTAGGTGTGATGTGGTGCTGAGAAGAATGTATATTCTGTGGATTTGGGGTGGAGAGTTCTGTAAATGTCTATTAGGTTTGCTTGTTCCAGGTCTGTATTCAGGTCCTGGATATCCTTGTTGATTTTCTGTCTGGTTGATCTGTCTAATATTGACAATGGGATGTTAAAGTCTCCCACTACTATTGTGTGGGAGTCTAAGTCTCTTTGTAAGTCATTAAGAACTTGCCTTATGTATCTGGGTGCTCCTGTATTGGGTGCGTATATATTTAGGATTGTTAGCTCTTCTTGTTGCAGTGATCCTTTTACCATTATGTAATGTCTTTCTTTGTCTCTTTTGATCTTTGTTGCTTTAAAGTCTATTTTACCAGAGATGAGAATTGCAACTCCTGCTTTTTTTTGCTCTCCATTTGCTTGGTAGATCTTCCTCCATCCCTTTATTTTGAGCCTTTGTGTATCCTTGCATGTAAGATGGATTTTCTGGATACAGCACACTGATGGGTTTTGGCTTTTTATCCAATTTGCCAGTCTGTGTCTTTTGATTGGGGCATTTAGTCCATTGACATTTAGGGATAGTATTGTTATGTGTGAATTTGATGCTGTCATTTTGATGCTACCTGGCTGTTTTGTTGGTTAGTTGATGCAGATTCTTGATTGTGTTGATGCTCTTTTACCATTTGGTGTGCTTTTGGAGTGGCTGGTACTGGTTGTTCCTTTATATGTGTAGAGCCTCTTTCAGGAGTTCTTGTAGAGCAGGTTTGGTGGTGATGAAATCTCTGAGTGCTTGCTTGTTCACAAAGGATTTTATTTTTCCTTCACTTATGAAGCTTAGTTTGGCTGGATAGGAGATTCTGGGTTGAAAGTTCTTTTCTTTAAGGATGTTGAATATTGGCCCCCAATCTCTTCTGGCTTGTAAGGTTTCTGCTGAGAGATCTGCTGTGAGTCTAATGGGCTTCCCTTTGTGGGTAACCCGACCTTTCTCTCTGGCTGCCCTTAGCATTTTCTCTTTCATTTCAACCCTGGTGAATCTGACGATTATGTGCCTTGGGGTTGCTCTTCTTGAGGAATATCTTTGTGGTGTTCTCTGTATTTCCTGGATTTGAATATTGGTCTGCCTTGCTAGGTTGGGGAAGTTTTCCTGGATAATATCCTGAAGAGTATTTTCCAGCTTGGATTCATTCTCTTCATCACATTCAGGTACACCTATCAGACGTAGATTAGGTCTTTTCACATAGTCCCACATTTCTTGAAGATTTTGTTCTTTCCTTTTTGCACTTTTTTCTCTGTTCTTGCCTTCTCTTTTTATTTCATTGAGTTGATCTTCGACCTCTGATATCCTTTCTTCTGCTTGGTCAATTCGGCTGTTGAAGCCTGTGCATGCTTCACGAAGTTCTCGTGTTACATTTTTCAGCTCCATCAATTCACTTAAACTCCTCTCTATGCTGTCCATTCTCGTCAGCAGTTCGTCCAATCTTTTTTCAAGGTTCCTATTTTCTTTGCGTTCGGTTAGAACATGTTCTTTTAGCTCACTGTAGTTTCTTACTACCCACCTTCTGAAGTCTGATTCTGTCATTTCATCACCCTCCTTCTCCAACCGGTCTGGTTCCCTTGCTGGTGAGGAGTTGTGATCCCTTTTAGGAGGAGAGGTGTTCTGGTTTCGGGAGTTTTCATCCTTTTTGCGCTGGTTTCTTCCCATTTTTGTGGGTTTATCCACCTGTTGTCTGTCTCTGTCCCAGGGAGTTGGAGCTTTATGAGTTTCCGTTGCACTACTGCTTTTGATTTTTCTTTCAGGTCTGACCTGCCCAGCTAGCAGCACGCCTAGCCACTGCCTGCCCGCAGGGGCTTTGCTGAGCTGCTGTGGGCTCTGCCCAGCTGCCCTGGGCTCTTCCCTGTAGTCCTTTTTATATGGGCGTAGTTAGAACTGTCTCAGCAATGGTGGCCCTGCCTCTGTTATGGTGGACTCTCTCTGTTGTGGCAGGTTGCCTCGGCAACGGTGGGTTGCCTCGGCAACGGCAGCCTGCCTCCGTAGTGGTGGAGAGTCTCAGTAATGGCGGAAGCCCCTCCCCCACCGAGCGGAACCGTCCCGGTTCAGCTGTGCTTGCTTTGAAGGGCTCAACCCAGAGGGTTTCCAATTACTGTTTTTGTTTTCGTTGTTGTTGGGGGTGGAGGGGTGGGACCAACCGAGCCTGATCACCTGGCTCCCTGACTCAGAGTCTTTTCTTTTAAGTTGAAGGACCCCGCGTTCCGGTCGCTTGTTGAAAAGGCGCCGGGATCTCCCGTGCTGCGACTCACGGGCTCCTGGCGGATTTTTTGCCTAGGAATCTCTTGGCCTGGCTCGCTATTTCAGATGAGTGGGCAACTCTGCCGTCTCAGAGCTCTGCTCGCCAGCTAAGAGGGCTCCCAGACCAGTGGCTTTTGTACAGAGAACCGCAGTAGCAGGGAGTGGTCACAGCAGCCGCGCGGGCGGAATCAGCCCCGCGGGGGCCAAAACAGCCACACCGGCTGGGACTGCGACGCTGGCGACCCCTCTGCCTGGGTATCTCCTGGTCTGTGGGCAATAAGAGTTCGTCTGGAAATGCGGCGTCCACTCACCCTCTGCACTTTCACTGGGAGCTGAAGTCCTGAGCTGTTCTTAGGCGGCCATCCTCCAGGACATCAATTTAACAACTATCTACACACACACACACACACACACACACACACACACACAACCTTCATCAGAGCCAAAAATCAGGAAAGCACTCTCAGTATCTGATTTTAACTTCACAGCATTAAAAAAGGCACTTAAAGGACAGGAAAAAAACAGATTTTAATTGCTAATTTTACCCCTCCTCAACCCCCTAGCAGTGAGAGCTAGGTGCAAAGAGCATTCTAGTGTGCTGAGGGAGGGAAAGTGCAGTAATTGTGAGGCATTGAATTCAGTGCTGTCCTTTTAGAACAGAAAGGAAAACCGGACCAAACTCAGCTGATGCATGCCCACAAAGGAAGCAATTAAGTCAGCCCTAGCCAGAAAAAAATTGCCAATTTCCATAGCCCAAACTGACTTCCACAAGCATCCCACTGTGGGCTCAGGAGCTCTGGGGCTCCTAATAGATATAGAAGGCAGTCTAGGTCACAAGGACTGCAACCCCTGGGTAAGTCCTAGTGCTAAACTGGGCCCAGACAGCGGAATGAGGGGCACGCAAGATATTGAGACACAAGCTGGGGCTGCTAAGACAGTTCTGGCATCACACATTCCCTAACTCCAGGCTGCACAGCTTGCAGCTCTGAAGGAGACCCTTCCTTCTGCCTGAGGACAGGAGAGGGTAGAGTGGGGAGGACTTTGTCTTACCTCTTGGATGCCAGCTCAGCCACAGCAGGATGGGGCACCCGTTACAGTCCTTAAGCCCCTATTCCAAACCCTAGTTCCTGGACAATACTAGACACACCCTGGGACAGAAGGGAAACCACTGCCTTAAAGGGAAAGACCCAGTCCTGGCAGCATTCATCACCACCAAACTGAAGAGCTCTTAGGCCCTGAATAACCAGCAGCCATACCCAGGTACTACATCAGGGGCTTTGGGTGAGAGCCGGAGACTTGCTGACTTCAGGTGAGACAGCACATTCACTCGTGCTGGCTATGGGATGAGACTCCTTCTGCTTGCAAAAAGCAGAGGAAAAAGTAAAAGAGACTTTCTCTTGCACCCCAGGTACCAGCTTGGCCACAGGGTTGTAGAGCACCCATAAGGCTCTTGGGATCCCTGATTCCAGGACTTGGCTCTTGGATGCTATTTCTGGACCTGCCCTGGGCCAGCAGGGAACTTACCACCCTGAAGGGGGTGTCCCAGGGAAGGCATCATTCACCACAAGATGACTGAAGAGCCCTTGGAATTATTCCTTATTGGCCTGAAGCAGGATTGGCCGCAGACCTCTTGGACACTGAACTAGGAAGGAAGAGGTATTTTATGATGGCCCGGGAGCAAGGCAACATGTTTATCTAACAACCAAGTTTGCCTAACAAAGAGAAGCTCTGCCTTTGTATAGCTTACACTCTAGATATTACACATGAAAGAATCTTAGGTTCACAGCCTCAGAAATTATAAGTGAAAGGGGGGGTCTTGGGTTTACAGTTTTAGAAATCATATATGAAAGGGTCTTGGGTTTACAGTTTTAGAAATCACACGTGAAAGGTTCTTGGTTGATGGAAGAGTCGGGTGGGGGGTTGATCTTGTTTAAGTAAAAACAATGTCTTCCAGAGAGATTCCCCCACACCATGACTGCTATTTATAGGAAGGTGATTTAGGAGGCGCCAGTCAGCCAGCCTTCTCTTCTATTGAAATGCAGTGTGAAAGTCGAAGGGTAGGTGATCCTAGATGCCTGGGTCTCCTTCCTCAGGCCCATGGTGGTAGTGGCCAGAAGGTGAGGTTCCTCTGCCTTCAGAAAGGGGAGGAAAGGGTGGAAAGGACCACATCTAGTGGTTTAGTGTCAGTGCAGCCATAGTACGATAGAACACTAGGTATACTTCTAAAACTTTTTAATCCAGTCCTTGGCTTGCAGATATCACCAACTGACCCATTTATAAACTTGGAAAATTCACCACTCTAAAAGGAAGAATACAGATCTGGCTAGCCTCGGAACCTGATGACTGTAGAGCCCCAAGACCTTGAGCAAACATAGGTGGTAAGCAGGGAGTGGTTACAGCAGACCTTGGGCAAGACTTGGTGCTGTGCTGGCTTCAGGTCTGAACCAGTGCACTCTTGGTGGTGGCGGCCACAGGTGTGCTTGTGTCACTTCACCCACAGGTTTAGGTGGCTCAGAACAAAGGGGAGATGCCAATTGTTTGTGGAAAGCAAGGGAAGAGAACAAGAGTCTCTGCCTGGTAATCCAGAGACTTCTCCTGCATCCTGTCCATGATAATCAAAAAGAGTACCTCTAAGAATCTGCAAGAACAACAGTGTTACTGGGCTGAGGTTGCCCTCTAAAGCAGATATAGTTTATATTACAACATCCAAGTCCTTTTGAATATCTAGAATGCTTTCCTAAGTAGGATGAGTATAAACAAGCCCAGACAGTGAAGATTACAGTAAATACCTAACTCTTAAATTCCCAGACACTAAAGAACATCTATTAGCAGCAACACCATCCAGGAAAACATGGCTTCACCAAATGAACTGAATAAGGCATCATGAGTGAATCCTGGGAAACACAGATATCTGACTTTACAGGCAGAATTCAAAATATCTATTTTGAGGAAATTCCAAGAAATTTAACATAACACAGAGAAGAAATTTAGAATTCTATGTGATAATTTAACAAAGAGATTGGAATAATTTAAAAGAATCAAACGGACCAAGTGTGGTGGCTCATGCCTGTAATCACAGCACTTTGGGAGGCCAATGCGGGTGAATCATCTGAGGCTGGGAGTTTGAGACCAGCCTGACCAATATGAAGAAACCCTATGTCTACTAAAAATACAAAAAAATTAGCTGAGCGTGGTGGTTCATGTCTGTAACCCCAGCTACTCAGGAGGCTGAGGCAGGAGAATTGCTTGAACCCAGGAGGCAGAGGTTGCAGTGATACAAGATCATGCCATTGCACTCCAGCCAGGGCAAAAAGAGCAAAACTCCATCAAAAACAGAAAAAAAAAATCAAGCAGAAACTCTGAAGCTGGAAAATTGAATAGGCATACTGAAAACTGCATCACAGTTACTTAATAGGAGAATGGATCAAACAGAAGAAAGAATTGGTGAGCTTGAAAACAGAGCTATTTGAAAATACATAGTGAGAGGAGACAGGAGAAAAAAAAAAAGAATACAAAACAATGAGGCACATTAACAGGATCTAGAAAACAGTCTCAAAGGGGCAAATCAAAGAGTTATTGGCCTTATAGGGAAGGTAGAGAAAGAGATAGGGCTAGAAGGTTTATTCAAAGGGATAATAACAGAGAATTTCTCAAACCTAGAAAAAAACTATCAATATGCAAGTATAAGACAGATATAGAACACCAAGGAGATTTAACCCAAAGAAGACTACATTAAGGCATTTAATAATAAAACTTCCGAAGATCAAGGTTAAAGAAAGGATACTAAATGCAGGATGACAAAAGAAACAAATAACATACAATAGAGCTCCAATATTTCTGGCAGAAGGCTTTTCAGTGGAAACCTTACAGGAAAGAAGAGAGTGGCATAATATATTTAACTTACTGAAGGAAGAAAACTTTTACCCCAGAACAGTTCTTTCTTTCTTTCTTCTTCTTCTTTTTTTTTTTTTTTTTTTTTTTTTTTTTTGAGACAGAGTTTCGCTCTTGTTACCCAGGCTGGAGTGCAATGGCACGATCTCGGCTCACCGCAACCTCCGCCTCCTGCTTCAGGCAATTCTCCTGCTTCAGCCTCCTGAGTAGCTGGGATTACAGCACGTGCCACCACGCCCAGCTAATATTTTTGTATTTTTAGTAGAGACGGGGTTTCACCATGTTGACCAGGATGGTCTCTATCTCTTGACCTCGTGATCCACCCGCCTCGGCCTCCCAAAATGCTGGGATTACAGGCTTGAGCCACCGTGCCCGGCCAAAAATATCTTTCAAACATGAAAGAAATAAAGACTTTTCCAGTTGAACAAAAGCTAAGGGATTTCATCAATATCAGACCTGTCCTACAAGGAATGCTAAGGGGAGTACTTAAACCACAAAGAAAAGGACATTAATGAGCAATAAAAAATCACCTGAAGATACAAAACTCACTGGTAATAGGAAGTGCAGAAAAACACAGAATATTATAACACTGTAAATGTTGTATGTAAAGTATCTTATTGTAAGCAGAAAGACAAAACAATAAACCACTCAAAAATAACTACAACTTTTCAAGACATAGAATGGTAAGATTTAAATAGAATCAACAGCAAGAAGAAAGCAAGATGATCATGCTAAGATGTAGATTTTTTACTAGTTTTTCTTTTGCTTGCTTGTTTGTTTGTGCAAACGGTGGTAAGTTGTTATCAGTTTAAAATAATACATTCTAAAATAGTATTTGCAAGCCTCTTGGCAACCTCAAGAAAAAAAATACAATGGTGACACAAAAATTGAAAAGCAAGAAACTAAGTTATATCTCCAGAGAAGATCATCTTCCCTAAAGAAAGACAGGAAGCAAAAAAGAAAGAAAATAAGAAAACAAAACAACCAGAAAACAAATAACAAAATGGCAGAAATAACTCCTTACTTACTAACAATAGCATTGAATGTAAATGAACTGAACTCCCCATAGACTGGCTGAATAGATGAATTAAAAAAAGATGCATTGATTTGTTGCTTATAAGAAACACACTTCACCTATAAAGACACCCACATACTAAAAAGAAATGGATGAAAAAAGATAGTCCATGTCAATGGAAACTAAAAAAAGCAGGAGACATTATACATATATCAGACAAAATAGGTTTTAAAACAAAACTCTAAGAAGAGAAAAATAAGGTCACTATACAATGATAAAGGGGTCAATTCAGCAAGAAAGTATAACAATTTTAAATATGCATTCAACAATGGAGCACCAAGATACAAAAAGGAAATATTATTAGAGCTATAAAGACAGATAGGCCCCAATACATTCCTCACCCCACTTTCAGCATTGGACAGCTATCCAGGCAGAATATTAACAAAGAATCATGAGATTTAATCTGTACTATAAATCAAATGGATCTAACACGTATTCACAGAATATTTCATACAATGGCTATAGACTGTACATTATTTGCCTCTGCATATGGATTATTCTAAGGGATAGGGCATATGTTAGATCACAAAACAAGTCACAAAACATTAAAAAAATGTAAATAATATCAAGCACTTTCTCTGACCATAATGGAATAAAACTAGAAATCAATAAGAGGAATTTGAAAACCATAAAAAACACATGAAAATTAAGCAATATGTTCCTGAACAGTTGGGGAGGGGGGTCAATGAAAAAATTAAGAAGAAAATTGAAAAAAAAAAGTGAAACGAATGATAAAGGAAACACAACATACCAGAATCTATGATATACAGCAAAAGCAATACTAAGAGGTAGCTTTATAGCATGAATGCTTACATCAAAAGCAAGAAAAATGGCAAATCAACAATCTAATGATACAAAACATTTGAAAAAATTCAGAATGCCTTTATGACTAAAACTGTCTGCCAAATTGGCATTGGCATACAAGGGACATACCTCAATGTAACAAAAGCCATCTAAGAAAAACACATAGCCAACATAATACTGAATAGGAAAAAGTTAAAAGCATTCACTTTGAGAATGGAACAAGACAAGGATGCCCACTTTCACGGCTTTTCTGCAACAGAGTACTGGAAGTTCTACCCTGAGCAATCAGACAAGAGAAAAAAATGAAGGGCATCCAAATTGGTAAAGGAAGTCAAACCGTCACTGTTTGCTGATGATATGATTGTTTACCTATAAAACACTAAAGACTCCTCCAGAAAGCTCCTAGACCTGATCAAAGAATTCAGGAAAGTTTCTGGATACAAAATTAATGTACAGAGTCAGTAGCTCTTCTATACACCAACAGCGCCAAACTGAGACTCAAATCAAGAAATCAATCCCCTTTAAAATAGCTGCAAAAAAATATTTAGAAATATACCCAACCAAGGAGATGAAAGAACTCTAAAAGGAAAATTACAAAACACTGCTGAAACAAATAATAGATGACATAAACAAATGGAAACACATCCCATTCTCATGGATGAGTAAAATCAATATTCTGAAAATAGCCATATTGCCAAAAGCAATCTACAAATTCAGTGCAATCCTCATCAATACCACCATCATTCTTCACAAAATTAGGAAAAACAATTCTAAAATTCACATGGAAACAAAAAAGAGCCCACAGAGCCAAAGCAAGACTAAGCAAAAAGAAAAAAATCTGGAGGCATCACACTACTTTATTTCAAACTATAATATAATACCATAGTCACAAAAGAGCATGGTACTGGTATAAAAATAGGCACATCGATCAATGGAATAGAAGAGAGAACCCAGAAATAAAACCAAATACTTACAGCCAACTGATTTTTGACAAAGCAAACAAAAGCATAAAATGGGTAAAGAACACCCTTTTCAACTAAATGGATCAAGGTCTTAAAATTTAAGACCTGAAACTATAAAAAATATATAAAACAACATTGGAAGACACTTCTAGACATTGGCTTACACAAGGATTTCATGACCAAGCACCCAAAAGCAAATACAATAAAAACAAAGATAAATAGCTGTGACTTAATTAAACTAAAGAGCTTTTCACAGCAAAAGCAACAGTCAGCAGAG
Organism: Saimiri boliviensis; assembly: GCF_048565385.1. Taxonomy (NCBI): domain Eukaryota; kingdom Metazoa; phylum Chordata; class Mammalia; order Primates; family Cebidae; genus Saimiri; species Saimiri boliviensis. The sequence goes on from NC_133470.1 coordinate 57,079,319, forward strand.
CAAACAGACAACCCACAGAGTGGGATAAAATCTTCATAATTTATATATCAAAGGACTAACATCCAGAATCTACAATGAACTTAAACAAATCACTAATGAAAAAAAATCCCATCAAAAAGTGGGCTAAGGACACGAATAGATAATTCTCAAAAGAGAATGTACAAATGGCCAACAAACATATGAAAAATGTCCAACATCACTAATGATCAGGGAGATGCAAATTAAAACCACAATGTTATACAAACTTACACCTGCAAGAATGGCCATAATCAAAAAATCAAAAAACAGTAGACATTGGCATGGATACAATCAGGGAACACTTCTGCACTGCTGGTGGGAATGTAAACTAGTACAGCCACTATGGAAAAAAATGTGTGGTGATTCCTTAAAGAACTAAAAGTAGAACAACCATTTGATCCAGCAATCCTACTGTTGGGTATCTACCCAGAGGAAAAGAAATCATCATACAAAAAGATACTTGCACACACGTTTATAGCAGCACAATTTTCAATTGCAAAAATGTGGAAAAAACCCAAATGCCCATCAATCAATAAGTGGATAAAGAAATTGTGATATAGATAGATATAGATATAGATATAGAGATAGAGATAGAGATAGATAGAGATAGAGATAGAGATGATATAGATACAGATATAGATAGATAGAAATCTGGGAGGCTGAGGGAGAAGAATTGCTTGAACCCAGAAGTTGGAGGTTGCAGTTAGCCGAAATTGCACCACTGTACTCCAGCCTGAGCAACAGAGCAAGACTCCATCTCAAAAAAGAAAAAAATAAATAAAAAGACACAATGAATTTTGGGGACTCAGTGGAAAAGGGTGGAAAACAGGTAAGACATAAAACACTACAAATTGTGTGCAGTACCTACTGATCAGGTGACGGGTACACCAAAATCTCACAAATCACCACTAAAGAACTTATTCATGTAACCAAAAACCACCTGCTCCTCAATACCCTATGGAAATAAAAATTTTTTAAAAGAGAACTAGAAAATCAAAAGCAATCCAGATTCAAAAGTAGGGGGGGAAAAAGAAAAAAAGAAATAATAAAGGTCAGAGAATAAATAAATTTTTAAAAATTACAAAAGATCAATGAAACAAAACTAATTTTGAAAATTAAATAAAATTGATGAAACTTTAGCCTGATTAAAAAATAAGAAAGTAAATTCAAATAAATAGAATCAGAAATGAAAAAGGAGATATTACAATCGATGCTGAAGAAATCCAAAGGAATGTTAGTGGCTAGTGGCTACTATGAGCAACTACATGTCAATACATTTGAAAATGTAGAAAAAATAAATTCCTAGATACATACAACTTAACAAGATTGCACCAAGAAGAAATCCAAAACCTAAACAGACCAATAACAAATAACAAGACTGAAAATATAATAAAGTATCTGCCAGGAAAGAAACTCCAAGAACACAATGGCTTTTCTGCTCAATTCTACCAAACATATAAAGAACCAATAGCAATTCTATTTAAACTATTCCAAAAAGTAAAGGAAGAGGGAATACTTCGAAACTCATTCTATGAGGCCAGTATTATGCTGATATCAAAACCAGACAAAGGTACATCAAAAAAAATATATATATATATATATATATATATATATATATATATATATATATTACAGGCCAATATCTCTGATGAATATTGATACAAAAATTCTCAACAAAATACTAAAAACTGAATTCAACTATACATTAGAAAGATCATTCATTTTGATCAAATGAGATTTATCCCTGGAATGCAAGGATGGTTCAACATATGTAAATCAATCAATGTGATATATCATATTGATAGAATAAAGAACAAAATCCATATGCTTCTTTCAATTGTTGCTGAAAAGCATTTGATAAAATTGAATATTCCTTCATGATAAGAAAACCCTCAAAACCTGGGGATGGAAGGAACATACCTCAACATAATAAAGGTCCTTTATGACAGATTCACTACTAGTGTCATGGTGAGTAGGGGAAAATGGAAAGTCATTTTTTCTAAGTCTGAAACATGACAAGGATGCCCACTTTCATCACTGTTATTAATCATAGTACTGAAAGTGCTGGCTACAGGAATAAGACAAGAGAAAGAAATATAGAACACCCAAATTAGAAAGAAAGAAGTCAAGTTATCCTTATTTCCAGATAATATTATCTTAAATTTGGAAAAATCTATAAACACCATTAAAAAACAATTTCAACTATGGTTGAAGGATCTAGCACCAGAAATACCATTTGACTCAGCAATTGCATCACTGGGTTTATATTCAAAGAATTATAAATTATTCTACTATAAAGACACATGCACATATATGCTGATTGCAGCACTGTTCACAATAGCAAAGACTTGGAACCAACCTAAATGCCCATCCATGATAGACTAGATAAAGAAAATGTGGCACATATACACCATGAAATACTATGCAGCCATAAAAAAGGATGAGTTCTTGTCCTTTGCAGAGACATGGGTGAAGCTGGAAACCATCATTCTCAGCCAATTAACACAAGAACAGAAAACCAAATAATGCATGCTCCCACTCATAAGTGGGAATTGAACAATGAGAACACTTGGACACAGGGAGGGAACATCAAACACCATGGCCTGTTGCGGGTGGGGGATAGGGGCGAGATAGCATTAGAAGAAATACCAAATGTAGTTTATGGGTTGATGGGTGCAGCAAATCACCATGGCACATGTATACATATGTAACAAACCTGCACATTCTGCACATGTATCCCAGAACTTAAAGCATAATAATAAAAATAAAAAATACACACACACACACACACACACACACACACACATATATAACTAGAATGGATAAACAAATACAGCAAAGTTGCAGGATACAAAATTAACATGTAAAAATCATAGCACTTCTATATGACAACAGTAAATAATACAAAAAAAGTAATCCAATTTACAATAGCCATACACAAAATGAAATAACCAGGAATTAAGACGTTGGTCTTGGAAAAAATTTCTTGAGCAATTCCTGACAAGCACAGACAACCAAAGCAAACGTGGACAAATGAAATTATGTCAAGTAAAAAGCTTTAGCATAGCAAAGGATACAATCAACAAAGGGAAGAGACAACCCACAGAATGGGAGAAAATATTTGCAAACTACCCATCTGACAAGGGATTAATAATCAGAATACAGAAAGAGCAAAACAACTCCTTAGCAAAAAATCTAGTGTTCCAATTCAAAAAATGGGGAAAAGATTTTAATAGACACTTCTCAAAAGAAGACATGCGTATGGCAAACAGGCATATGAAAAGGTGCTCAACATCAATGATCATCAGAGAAATGCAAATCAAATCAACAATAAGATATCATCTCACCCCAGTTAAAATGGCTTATATCCAAAAGACAGGCAATAACAAATGTTGACAAGGATGTAGAGAAAAGGAAATCTTTGTATACTTTTGATGGGAATGTAAATTAGTACAACCACCATAAAGAACAGTTTGGAACTTTCTCAGAAAACTTGAAATTGAGTTACTATATGATTCAGCAATCTCACTCCTGAGTATATACCAAAAAGAATGGAAATCAGTATATTGAAAAGATATCTGTACTTTTGTGTTTGTTGCAGCACTCGTCACAATAAGCAAGAATTGGAAGCAACCTAAGTGTCCATCAAAAGATGAACAGATTAAGAAAACATGGTACATATACACAATGGAATACTATTCAACCATAGAAAAGAATGAGATCCAGTCATTTGCAATAACATGGATGAAACTGGAGGTCATTATGTTAAGCGAAATAAGCCAGGCACAGAAAGACAAACATGGCATATTCTCACTTATTTGTGGGATCTAAAAATTAAAATAATGAACTCAGAGCTAGGGAGTAGAAGGATGGTTATCAGAGACTAAGCAGGGTAGTCAGGGAATAGGGTAGTGTTACTATAGTTGATAATAATTTAATTGTACATTAAAAAAACTAAAAGTGTATAATTGGATTTTTTAATATAAAGGGTAGATGCTTAGAGGATGCATATTCCATTATTCATTATGTGATTTTTATGCATTGCATGCCTGTATCAAAACATCTCATGTGCCCCAAAATTTTTACACCTACCATGTACCCACAAAAATTAAAACTTAAAAAAATCTGTGAGCCAATATAAACCTCTTTTTTAAATAAATTACCCAGTGCCTGATATTTCTTCATAGTAATGATCAAGAGAGGGAAAAGTAAATAAAATAGATTTTAAAGAAGAATTTCTCCAGATATTTGAAATAAATAAAAGAGAATTACCAGGAAAATTTAAAACTGAAAAATATAAAACCTAAATATAAAAGTGAATTTGACGGGTTTAGCTGAGGATCCCTTGTACATTATATGACAACTGGAAATCCATATTAGCTATGGTTTGAATGTGTTCCCTGAAGTTCCTGTGTTAGGAACTTAATCTCCAACAGTATTGAAAGATGAGACCTTTAAGAAGTGAGTAGGTCATGAGGGTTCTGCCTTCATGAATGGATTAATGTCATTATCATAGGAGTGTGACAATTATTATGGGAGTGGATTTCTGACAAAAAAAAAAAAAAAGAATGATTTTGGCTCTCTGTCTTTCTCATGCACGTGCCATCTTGCCTTTCTCCTTCTGTACTGGTATCCTAATGTTGAACTTCTCAGCTTCCAGAACTGTGGGAAATAAATTTCTCTTTTTTAAACATAAATTACTCAGTCTGTAATATTCTGTTATAACAACACAGAAAAAACTAACACAATACACAAAAGCATATCTGACTATAAGACAAATTATTCTCATGCTGCTCTCAAGATTTTCTTTGTGTCTTTGGTTTTCATTATTTTTACTATGATGTGTCTATTTGTGGATATCTTTTTGTTTATCTTACTTGCAGTTTGTTGAGCTTTCCGGATGTATAGGGAAACTTGTAAGATAAACAACTAACTTCTCAGCAGAAATACTTGAAGCCAGATGGCTTGGGATAACATATTCAAAGTGCCAAAGGGGGAAAAATGGTCAGCCAAAAACCCAATGTTCAGAAAAGCGACTTCAAAAATGAAGTCAAAATAATGACATTCCCAGGTAAACAAAAAGTGAGAACGTATTGCTAACAGACCAATAGTGAAGCAAATTCTTCAGTCTGACATCAAATGGTAATTGAAATGCACACACACACACAAAGCACTAATAAATGTAACTGTGTAAATAAAAATAGTAGTATGAATATATATTATTTTCTTCTTCTATTGACCGATGTAAGAAAAAAATTGATAAAATTGTGTATTTAATGTATTGCTGGGACTAGACATGGTGGCTCACACCTATAATCCCATTACTTTGGGAGGCCAAGACAGGAGGATTGCTTGAACCCAGGAGATCAAGAACAGCCTGGGCAATGAAGTGAGACCCAATCTCTACCAAAAATTTTAGCTGAACATTGGTAGTGTGCACCTGTGGTCCCCACTGCTTGGTAGGCTGAGTGGGGAGGATCATTTCATCCCAGGAGGTTGAGGCTGTAGCGCACCATGATCACACCACTACACTCCAGCCTGTGTGATACAGTGAGACCCTATCTCAAAAATAAATACAAATAAGAAATAAAAAATAAAATGTATTTTTGGGCCTATAACATATGGAAGTGTAATACATTTGACAGTTGCAGCACAAAGGAAGTGAGTGGGTGAAAAATGTGTATTGAGCTAATTAAGTGAATATAGATGGTAACTCACATACAAAAGAACAAATGAAGAGGACAAAAACTGATAAAATTAAACAGTTAATATAACAAAAACTAAAACTATGTACTTGTTCTTCAATTCATATAAAAGACATAAAATTATATAAAATAACAATTATAACAATGTACTGTTGAGTTTTAAACACTTATAGATATAATATGTATAACAATAATACCACAAAAAGGGGGAAAGTGAAACAGTGCAATATAGAAATAACATTTTTCTCTTGCTGGAATTACATTGATGTAAAACTGAGCTTAAGTCTAAGAAGTGTAAATGTATATTGTAAGCCCTAGAGCAAACACCAAGGTAATAATTTAAATAGGTATAGTGAAATAATCATTAAAGAAATTAAAATGCCACATTAGAAAATATTCATGTAATTCAAAAGAAAGCAGAAAACAAGAAATAGAGGGAAAAAGGCACAAAAACACGGAACACAAAAAATAAAATGGCAGATAAAAATCCAACTATATCAATAATAACATTAAAGGTGAATGGATTAAATAATCCAGCCAAAAGACAGAAACTGTCAAAGTGGATAAACAAACAAAAAGATCCAACTATATATTGCCTGCAGAAGATACACTGCAAATTCAAAGATACAAATATGTTGAAGGTAAAAAATGATAAAGAAAGTGTCATACAAATAGCAACCAAAAGAAAACTGTAGTGGCTACGCTAATACAGACAAAGTAGGCTACAACAAAAAGTGTCTCTCGACACAAAATGTTACATTTTATACTAATAAAAGGGTTAATTCATCAAGAAGATATAGCAATTACAAATATATATTCACCTAGAAACTGAATATTAAAATGCTTGAAGCAAAAACTGATAAAATTGAGCAAAAATTAGGCATTTCCAAACAACTAGTTGGAGATTTCAATAGCCCACTTTTAGTAATGTATAGGAAAACTACACAGAAGGTGACATAAGGAAATAAAAGACTTGAACAATACTATAAACCAACTAGAACTAACAGACATCTATAGAACACCCCACCTAACAACCAAAGTCTATACATTTCTTTTCAAGTACACATGGAACATTCAACATTATAGACAATATGCTAGGCCATAAAATGTATACCTCTAAAAATGTAAAAGAACAGAAATAATACAAAGTATATTCTTCAATCACAATGGAATGAAATTAGAAATCAATAACAGAAATATGAAAAATTCACAAATATGTGAAAGTTAAATAATAGCCTCTCAAATAACCAATAAACCAAAAGAAAAATTAAAACAGAAATTATAAAATATTTTCAGATGAATGAAAATGAAGACACAACATACTTAAAGTTTTATGATGCAGCTAAAGCAGAATTTAGAGGGAAAACTATAGCTATATATGCCTATATTTTAAAAAAAATAATCACTTCAAATCATTAACTAACCTTCCACAAAAAAAAAACACTGTAAAAAGAAGTGCAGATTAAATCCAAGGCAAGCAAACAGACCAATAATAAAGAATATGGAAGAAATTAACTAAGTAGAACATATGAAAACCACTGAGAAAATCAATGAAATCAAAAGCTGGTTCTTGGAAACGATCAACAAAATTGACAAAACTGGTTATATTGACCAAAAAAATAAAAATAAAGAAGACTCAATTACTGGAACCAAAATTAAAATAAATAATATTACTACTGGCCTTACAGAAATGCAAAGGATTATAAAGGAATACTATTAATAATTTCCTGCCAATAAATTAGATAAATGAAATGGAGAAATTCCTGGGAAGATACAAACTACCACCACTTACTCAAGAAGAAATAGAAAATCTAAATGGATGTATATAACAAGTGAAGGTATTAAATTAATAATTTTTAGAACTGCCTACAGAAAAACGCTCAGACTCATATGGTTTTGAATTCTACCAAGTGTTTAAAAAATAATTAATACCAGTTTTTCACAAAAATTTCTAAAATATAGATAAGAAAGGAACACTTTCTAACTAATTCTATGAGTCCAGTATAACCCTGATACCAAACACAAAAACATCACAAGATATGAAAACAGCAAACTAGCATCTCTTATGAATATAAGTACAAAAACTCAACTAAATATTAATAACAAAATCCAGCAACATATAAATATACTATACAACATGACCAAGTGGGCTTTATTCCAGGAATTAAAAGTTGGCTCAATATCAGAAAACCAGTTAATGTAATACCCATATCATTAGAATAAAAAACAAAAACCACATGATCATCTCAATACCTGCAAGGGAAGCATTTGACAAAATCTATCACTCTTTCCTGATGAAAGTGCTCAATAAACTAAGAATAAAAAGGAACTTCCTCAAATATATAAAGCACATCTATGACAATTCCACATCTATGAAAATTCTCACTCCTTTCTCCTCCTCCTCTTCCTCCTCTCTCTCTCTGTTTCTTTCCTCCTCTATCTCCAGCCTTTCTACTTACTCCTTTTTCTCAGACCATAAAAAAAATCAAGTGCCTTTCATTTCTTTTAACACATAAGTCATGTCATTTCTTTGCTCAGAAACACTAATGGCTTCCCAACCCACTGCAGAGGTAAGTCAAAGTTATTACAATGTCCTCAGTAACTTTCTGATCTCATCTCCTACTATTTTACCCCTCACTCACTGCATTCCAACCACACTGTGTTGTTTTCTGATCTTCACCAAGCATATGCCCCACTCAGGGTCTTTGCTTGGATCATTCCAGGTTCTTTCTAACTGGAATTATCTTCAATACTCATGTATTACTCTTTCACTTTCTTCTCCTTTCCACTCAAATGTCTTCTCATTACAGAGGTCTTCCCTGGTCACTCTATTTAACACAGTACCGCCACCCTCATGTTTCCTCTTTTCTTTATCCAGCTTTATTTCTCTCCCTATCTCCACTACAGGAAATAGGGCTCCAGGAGGATGGAAACTTTGTTTATCACTATATGCCAGCATATCGAATAATACTTGTCAGTGGTCAAGAAAAAGCTGACCCTGATGTCCAGAATTAATCTGATACTCACAGTTAGACCTCACTCACAACCAGGCCATTTTGTTATCCTGGTGGACATAAACAATGCCACAGAAAACAACCTCAAAGTTTCTCTGAGATTATGACAGGTGATTAAAACAAAACAAGGCTTCCTTCTTATTTTATCTAAGTACAGACAAAATCCAGATGACTGTGCCACCCATAAAACACCAATCACAAAATTACCCTGCTTACTGACAGTGTTTAATCTAAAGCAACCCCCACTTTCTTTGACTCTCTCCAAAATAATTCAAAAAGCCCATATCCTGTAATAGATTCTCTTTAACAACCTCTTACTGAGACACATAACAGTTCCCCATGGTGTGTGTTTTTTCTTGCTGTGATGAGAAATAAACTCAACTTGTTTAACTAAAAGGTGTCCTTGGTGGTCTTTGGTTGAAGGGTATTGACAGAATTGGAAGTTTGTGTAAAATTCAGTTGGGATTCTCACGGCCTTGGATTGGGATCCTTAGTGAGTAACAGTGTACACATCTAAGATCCCCCTGTGCCTCTAGATGCTTAAAGTGCCACATACCTGTGGCTGAAAAGGAAATTTATGCTGAATTGGGTCCTTACTACTTCAGGGAAGCCCATCAGCATTGGCTTTATTTTGTTTTCCTATAAATAAATTCCTTTGAGAAATTTTTGGTTATCTGAACAGATTTGTATTATTCTTTGGTGAATTTTTCTTCTAGCATTTAATACCTGCTTGTCTATCTGCATGCTTGTTTAATTCATTGTCTATCTGTATGCTTGTTTAATTTCTCCAATGTTGTTTGTTTATAAGGTGAAGAGTCTACAGGGAGGAAAGGGACATTGGCTCAGTAAGTCTTATGTCCTCAAGCTAGCCTTGGGAGCTGAGAAGCTCAGAAAGTTTCTTATCAGACCATTGTCCTTTGAACAAACTTTGCCGCAGGATAGGGCCTCTTCATTCTTGTTTTTGTGTCCTTGAAACTTCTGGTATTTTAGTTTTGTCCGCCTAGAATCAGGAGGTTTTTTAGCCCCTGATCAGTGACTGGTTCTTTTAACAAACTGTGGAAACACAGATCATACAAGAACCATTTTTACAGACATAGTGCAATTCTCATGGGGTCTTTTCGAGTTAAAATGGCATCTGTTTCATGAAAAACACCCCTTTTATTTGGGTTTTCTCATTGTAATATTAACTCCTGTGCATACCTTTCAAACTGACACACTCCCACCAAGGACAACTGGAAATGACAGTGGCCACATTGGGGGAACTTTAATAGGAACAAACTGTTCCTTGAAAGGTATCATAAAACAAAAGAAAACAAAATTCTGACTGTTCAATAGTCCGATCTGATTAACTGATGTGAGGAGTCTTCTAAATGCAAATCAAACTAAAAATTGGTTCCCTAAAATGTTCTTTAGCCGAAACTAATGCAAAATATAAGAAACTATCTCCTTAACCAGCACTTTCAGACAATACTTAAGATTAGTTTCTGATATTGACATACTCAATGTCCTTTCCACTTTTTCATTAATTATTGAAAACCTGAAATTACAGATGAGATATAAACAAAAATTGACTGGGTAGTTGCCCCAATATATGAACTTCAACAGTTGGCTGAAAATTTTTAAGAGAATTTAGATACTGAAAGATAGAAAGAAAAAACCTCATGGAAAAGTGTTACCTAAAAAAGAGATTATTTGGTTTAATGTGGAAAACATCTCCTTCTTTGTTTGTTTTCATACTTTGAGGTTTTATAAGTACAGGCTTTTTTATTATACAGCTTGATAAAATTGTCAAATACTAAAATCATATCAAAATACGTATGATACTCTCTCTTTTATTCGTATGAATCAAAATAGCTTTTATTGCATCTAAATTTTCTTCTCTTTCCTTACAGAAGGAAAATAATTAGCTATTTTTTCAAAGCTGGCTCCCTCTCATTTTTCTATACTATTTCCTCTTTTTTCCCTCTCTTACAAGGCTTAAAGATTAATTGATTTAAAAATCATGGCCGGGCGCGGTGGCTCAAGCCTGTAATCCCAGCACTTTGGGAGGCTGAGGCGGGTGGATCACGAGGTCGAGAGATCGAGACCGTCCTGGTCAACATGGTGAAACCCCGTCTCTACTAAAAATACAAAAAATTAGCTGGGCATGGTGGCACGTGCCTGTAATCCCAGCTACTCAGGAGGCTGAGGCAGGAGAATTGCTTGAATCCAGGAAGCGGAGGTTGCGGTGAGCCGAGATGGTGCCATTGCACTCCAGCCTGGGTAACAAGAGCGAAACTCCGTCTCAAAAAAAAAAAAAAAAAAAATCATTCAGTTGTTAGATACATATGGTACAAATATTTAGTTCAGATAAATAGTCCAAATTGTTTAAAGAAAGAAAAGTAGATTGAACTATGCTTTTCATGGACACTAAAAAGTATATTTATATGATAGCTCTTAAAACTATAGCTATGACATCATAAGAAAAGACTTCAATTTCAAGATAAAGTTCTATATGGTTTCATCAATAATTGGATTACAAAAAAGTTCCCATGTTTTGGTTTGTTTAGGACCAAGGTTAAATTATTCAAATTTTATAAATAGCCCAGATTTAGCTTTGAGTTAAATTAGTTCTCACAACTTCTACAGCTTTTATTGAAATTAAAAACTATATTTTAAAATTATGTTTACCAGACTACATACAGGCTTTTCTGTGTCCCGGAACTCCTTACTAGTAACAAGTCTCTTTTAGTAAAGACACAGGCACAGTTCTGGGTTCAGTGGGGAAGACTGTGGTTCTGACTCAGCAGCTGAGCAACCCAAGTGCTCATGAGGGGACTTAGAGAAAGTGACTTCTTCTCCCCCTTGCCCACCAGTGCAGACACAGCTGGGGATCTCAGCCCAGGTACACCTGTAGGCAGCTTCTCTGGAGCACTTCAGGGTGACTGCATCCCCATGGGAGGTATACCCACTGGGTTCACACCTGCATTAGAGATGGAGTTCCACTCTTTATGTACACAGAATGGTGGCATTCTTTTAGATGGACAGAAGTGCCTCTCTAATCTGAATATCTGGAACACTAGGACAGGGGCATGATGGGGGAGGTGGAATGCTTTCCTTCCAGCTTGGTAGTGGAGCTGAGGTGGCTCCCTCCCTTCCTTCTGTGAAGACTGAAGCACATTTCACTAGGAGCTCCCCCAACTACCTCTGTAAGGGCTGGGGCTTTTGCCCACCATTGGGATATTGCATATACCCATCTGCCTCAGCTACAGCTGGTTCTTACCTGTGAACACCTCTTACTTGCTTGAAGGCTGAATTGTTCAATCCAGTGGGGGGGGAAAAAATACTAGGGGTGGGGAAGTACACACGATTAGGGAATGAGACCTCTGCCATTCTGATCCCACAATAGACAATGAAATCTGTTTTCACAACCAGTACATCACTACTACAAGCAGCATTTGAGAAAGCCATTGCACAAAAATTCTTTGTAACCAAGGAATTTATACGGATTGCCACTGAAAGCACCCAGAGTCTAAGCTAGGTGAACATAAACTAGCTTATGCTAGGTGATCATAAACTAGCTCATACATTAATGTCACATCTTTTTCAATGGGAAAGCACCCCAGCTGGAAAAAAAAATCAATTCAAAAATAATAAGAAATGGTCTATGTAGATGAGAAGGAAGCAAAAAAATAATTCTGGTAATATGAAAAAAACGAGTTTTTCAGTTCCTCCAAAAGATCACATAAATTCTCTAGCAATGAATTCAAACCAGAATGAAATCACTGAAATTCAAGAAAAAGAATTCAAAAAATTGATTGTGAAGTTGCTCAAGGAGATCCAACAGAAAGTTGAAAACCAATATAAAGAGATCAAAAAACTGGCCAGGCATAGTGGCTCATGACTATAATCCCATTGCTTTGGGAGGCCAAGGTGCAAGGATCTTTGGAGCCCCCAAAATAAAAAAGAAATAAAAAAATAAGATTATGAGTAAAAAATATTCCAAAGAGACAGAATTTTTTTTCTATTTTTTTTAATTGCATTTTAGGTTTTGGGGTACATGTGAAGAACATGCAAGATTGTTGCATAGGTACACACATGGCAGTGTGGTTTGCTGTCTTCCATCCCCTCACCTGTATCTGTCATTTCTCCCCATGCTATCTCTTCCCACCTCCCCACCCTCCCGTCCCTCCCCCATTTCCCCCCAACGGACCCCAGTGTGCAGTGTTCCCCTCCCTGTGTCCATGTGTTCTCAATGTTCAACACCCGCCTATGAGTGAGAATATACGGTGTTTGATTTTCTGCTCTTGTGTCAGTTTGCTGAGAATGATGGTTTCCAGGTTCATCCATGTCCCTACAAAGGAGGTGAACTCATCGTTTTTGATGGCTGCGTAATATTCCATGGTGTATATGTACCACATTTTCCCTATCCAGTCTATCATCGTTGGGCATTTGGGTTGGTTCCAGGTCTTTGCTATGGTAAACAGTGCTGCAATGAACATTCGTGTGCACGTGTCCTTATAGTAGAATGATTTCTAATCCTTTGGATATATACCCAGTAATGGGATTGCTGGGTCAAGAACAAACTGCCATTCACAATTGCTACAAAGAGAATAAAATACCTAGGAATACAACTAACAAGGAACGTAAAGGACCTCCTCAAGGAGAACTATAAGCCATTGCTCAACGAAATAAGAGAGGATACAAACAGATGGAGAAACATTCCATGTTCATGGTTAGGAAGAATCAACATCGTGAAAATGGCCATACTGCCCAAAGTAATTTACAGATTCAACGCTATTCCCATGAAGCTACCAATGACCTTCTTCACAGAACTGGAAAAAAACACCTTAAACTTCATATGGAACCAAAAGAGAGCCCGCATAGCCAAGTCAATTCTAAGCAAAAAGAACAAAGCAGGAGGCATCACACTACCGGACTTCAAACTATACTACAAGGCTACAGTAATCAAAACAGCAGGGTACTGGTACCAAAACAGAGATATAGACCAATGGAACAGAACAGAGGCCTCACAGGAAATACAACATACCCACAACCATCTGATCTTCAACAAACCTGACAAAAACAAGCAATGGGGAAAGGACTCCCTGTTTAATAAATGGTGTTGGGAAAACTGGCTAGCCATGTGCAGAAAGCAGAAACAGGACCCCTTCCTGACACCTTACACCAAAATTAACTCCAGATGGATTAAAGACTTAAACATCAGACCTAACACCATAAAAACCCTAGAAGAAAATCTAGGCAAAACCATTCAGGACATAGGTGTAGGCAAGGACTTCATGACCAAAACGCCAAAAGCAAGGGCAACAAAAGCCAAAATAGACAAATGGGACCTAATCAAACTCCACAGCTTCTGCACGGCAAAAGAAACAGTCAGTAGAGTGAATCGGCAACCAACAGAATGGGAAAAAATTTTTGCAGTCTACCCATCTGACAAGGGGCTGATATCCAGAATTTACAAAGAACTAAAGCAGATCTACAAGAAAAAAACAAACAAGCCCATTCAAAAATGGGCGAAGGATATGAACAGATACCATACAAAAGAAGACATACAGGAGGCCAACAAACATATGAAAAAATGCTCATCACCACTGGTCATCAGAGAAATGCAAATCAAAACCACATTGAGATATCATCTCACACCAGTTAGAATGGCGATCATTAAAAAATCTGGAAACAACAGATGCTGGAGAGGATGTGGAGATATAGGAACACTTTTACACTGTTGGTGAGATAGAATTTTTTTTAAAAAAAATTGAACTTCTAGAAATTAAAAACTCTTTTAGAGAATTACAAAATGCAGGGGAATGTTATAACAATAGTCTAGACCAAATAAAAGAAAGAATTTCAGAGCTTGAATACAAGGCTTTTGAATTAACCCCATAAGACAAAAATGAAGGGGAAAAAAATAAAAGAAATGAATAAAGTCGCTGAGAAATATGGGATTGTGTAAAGCATCCAAACTTTAGAATCATAGACATTCCTGAGAGAGAAGAAACAGCCAAAATTTGAAAAACTAATTTGATGTAATTTTTAGACATCTAGATACAAAGAGATTAAAGAACGACTGGACAATTCATTGTAAAAAGAATCTTACATTGTAAAAAGAAACTTTACATTGCAAAAAGAGTTTTGGTGGCGTAAACATCATCAAAGCATATAGTTATCGGGCTATCTAAAGTCAATGTAAAGGAATGAATTCTAAAAGCAATGAGACAAAAGCAACAAATAAGTTATAAAGAAAAATTTACCAGACTCACAGCACACTTCTCAGCAGAAATCTTACAAGCCAGGAAAGATTGGGGGCTTATCTTCAGTCTTTTCAAACAGAATAACTGTCAGCCAAAAATCTTGTATTTTGCAAAACTAAGTGTCACAAATGAAAAAGAAATAAAGTCTTTTCCAGACCAAAAAATAAAATTAAAAAAAGTTAATGGAATTTGCCACCACTAGATCAACCCTACAAAAAATAATCAAAGGAGATCTAAATATCAAAATGACAGATTGATCCACACCAGTGTTAAAAAGGATAGGGCTTAGAAAACAGTAACACGATGGGAAAAGCAAAGGAAATAGGTAACAGCAAACTTGATAACTGGAACAGTGCCTCACACATAAAGATTAACTTTGAATGTAAATGGTATAAGGGCCCCACTTAAAGATATAGATTGATATAATGAATTAAAAACCATAATCCAAATAGCTACTGACTTCCAGAGACCCACTTAACTCATAGAGATTCTTACAGATCGAAAGTAAAGGGGTGGAAAAAATTTTTCACACACATGAAACCAAAATTAAGCAGAAATGAGGAAGGAGACCCAGGCATCTAGAATCACCTCCCTCTTGACTTCCATGATGCATTTCAATGGAAGAAAAGGGGGGCCAACTGGCACCTCCTAAATCACCTTCCTATAGATGGCAGGCATAGTATGGGAGAATTTCTCGTGGCGCATCCTGCTTCAGAAGTAGATATTCTTAAATTAGATAAAACAGATTTCAAATTAAAAAAAAAAAAGACAAAGAAGGTTATTATATAATGATAAATAAATTTTAAAAAATCAACAAAATGATATGATAATTCTAAGTATACATGCAACTAACACCAGAGTTCTAGATTCATAAAACAAATACAAATAGACCTAAGAAAAGAGATAGATAGCAATACAATAATAGACTCCACTGAAAACACTGGGCAGATCATTGAAGCAGAAAGCTAACAACAACAAAAATACTGGACCTAAACTTCACTCTAGAATAAATGGACCTAACAAACATTTATCTAACTTTCGATAAAAAGGGGAGTAATACCATGAGGAGAAATACCTAATGTAGATGACAGGGTGATGGATGCAGCCAACTACCATGGCATGTGTATACCTATGTAGCAAACCTGCATGTTCTGCACATGGACCCCAGAACTTAAAGTACAATAAAAAAAAGAAAAAAAAAAGATTGCAGAACATACATTCTTCTCATTATCACATAGAACATTTTCCAAGATACACCTTATAATAGGCCATAAAACAAGTCTCAATACATTTTTTTAAAATGATATCAAGTACCTTCTCAGACCACAGCAGAATAAAATTAGAAATCAATTCCAAGAGGAACTCTCAAAACCATACAAATATATGAAAATTAAGCAATCTGCTCTTGAATTGGATGCAGTGATGAAATGCAAGATGAAATCCAAGATGAAATCAAGATGAAAACTTAAACATTTTTCGAAGTCAATGATAACAGTGACACAAGTTATTAATATATTGGGGATACAGCAAAACATTGATAAAAACAAAGTTCATGGCACTATATGCCTACATCAAAAAGACACAAAGACTACAAATTGACAACCTAACATCACATCTTATGGGAATAGAAAAAAAAAAAAAAACAAATCTAAAGCAAGTAGAAGAAAAGAAATAATATCAAATCAGAACTAAATTGAATTAAAATTAAAACTACAAAAAATCAATTTTTTTAAGTTTGCGTTTTGAAAAGATAAACAAAATTGATACACTACTAGCTAGATTAGCCAAGCAGAGGAGAGAAGATTCAAATAAACTCTATTAGAAAGGAAAACAGAGACATTACAACCAACCACAGAAATACAAAAGATCATCCAAGACTTCTATGAATACCTCTATGAAACCAGTTAGAAAATCTAGGGAAAATTGATAAATTCCTGGAAACATACAAACCTCCAGGCCTGAATCAGGAGGAAATAGAAATCCTGAGCAGAACCAGAAGTAGTGAGATTGAATTAGTAATTTAAAATATTACAACAAATAAAAGCCCAGGACCAGATTGATTCATCGCCAAATTCTACAAGACATTCAAAGACAGGCCACTACCAGCCCTACTGAACCTATTCCAAAAGATAAATAAGGAAAGGATCCTTCCTAATCCATTCTATAAAGCCAGCATCACCATGACACCAAAGACAGGAAAGGATACAAGAAGAAAAAAAAAAAGCATAAAGCACTATCACTGATGAACATAGATGCAAAAGTCCTCAACAAACTATTAGCACACCAAATCCAGCAACACACCAAAAAGAATTCATCATGATCAAGTGGGCTTCATTATGGAGTGCAAGAATGGCTAAACATATACAAGTCAACAAATGTGATTTACCACATAAACAGAATTAAAAAAACAAAAGCCATATGATTATCTCAATAGATGTAGATTTCATGAAATCCAGCATCTCTAGATGATTTTAAAAAAGAAAGCCCTCAACAAACTAGGCAGAGAAAAAACTTACCTAAAAAAAAAAAAGCCATATATGACAAACCCAACATCAAACTGAATGGAGAAAAGTTGAAAGCGTTCCCCTTTAGAGCTGGAACAACACAAGGATGCCCAATTTCACAAGTCCTATTCAGCATAGAACTGGAAGTTATAGCCAGAGCAATCAGGCAACAGAAGAAATAAAGGCATCCAAATTGGAAAAGTGAAAGTCAAACTATCTCTGCTTGCCAATAATATAATCTTATACCTTGAAAACCCTAAAGATGCCTCAAAAAGACTCCTAGTGAAGCAGGAGTGGTCGCAAACAAACCTCTCGAGCACCAAACGGGGAAGGAAGTGGTGATTTATTTGGTTGGGAGCTGCAACAGGTGAAAATACCTTAATAGCTGAGCTCCTCCACACAGAAAATCTTTGCCCTTTTAAAGGCTTACAATTCTAGAATTTGCATGTGAAAGGATCTTGATCCATGAAGTAAGTATGGGGTACCTGACTAGGTAGGGGTTTGATCCTGTTTAAGCAAAAACAATATCTTCCGGAAAGATTCTGCCATACCATGCCTGAGATCTACAGGAGTGCAATTAAAGGTAGTGCCTGGTTTGTCAGCCTTTATTTCTCCTATGGAAATGCAATGTAGAAGTCTAGGGGAAAGGAGTCTTAGAAGCTTAAGAGGATTAAGGGTCTCCTTCCTCACTAGGTTTCACATATGAAATCAATAAAGTCCCAGTTACAAAATCAAAATACGAAATGTTTTTTATATTTTGTATTTTTATTTTTATTTAATATTATCATATATATTTTATATTTTTATTTAATATTTATGATATATATTTTTACTATATAGATATAGTAAAAATCACTACTAATACAAATAACAAACAAACTGAAAATCAAATCAAGGACTCAATACCATTTACAATAGCTGCCAACAGAATAAAATACCTAGGAATATACTTAACCAAGGAGGTGAAAGATCTATATAGCGAGAACTAGAAAACACAGATGAAATAAATTACATATTACACAAACAAATGGAAAACATTCCATGCTCACTGAGTCAAAGAATCAACATTGTGAAAATGACCGTACTACGCAAAGCAATTTCTATCAAAATACAAACATCCTTTTTACAGAATTAGAAAAAGACAATTCTAAAATTTGTATGGAACCATAACAAAAGCCCCCACAGCCAAAGTAATATCACAATACCGGACTTCAAATTATGCTACACAACTACAGTAACCAAAATAGCATGGTACTAGTATAAAAGTAGACACATATATCAATGATACAGAATATAAAACTCCCTTTTTTTCCCCAGGTGCTGTCCCAGAAGTTAGGGCTTTATTTATGAGTTTCCATTGTGCTGCTGGCTTTTTTCAGGGCTGCCCTGCCCAGCGAGGGGGCAGCCTACTCACTGTCTGCCTGCAGAGGCTTTGCTGAGCTGCTGTGGGCTCCACCCAGCTGCTGTGGGAACTTCCCTGCAGTCTGTTTATACGTGTGTAGTTAGAATTGCCTCGGCAAAGCTGGCCCACCTCTGTAATGGCGGACTCTCTCTGTAATGGTGAGTTGCCTTGGCAACAGCAGGCTGCCTCGGCAATGGCAGACTACCTCCATAGTGGTGGAGTGCCTTGGTAATGGTGGACGCCCCTCCCCTACAAAGCCAGACTGTCCTGGGTTCAGCTGTGCTTGCTGTGAAACTCTCAATCCAGAGCATTTCAGATTGCTGTTTTTTTTGTGTGTGGGTGGGACGAGCCAAGCCTGATCACCTGGGTCTCTGCCTCAGAGCCTTTTTTTTTTTTTTTTTGTCTCCCAGGTGTTCCAGTTGCCCGTTGAAAGCGTGATTTCCCATGCAGCGACCTACTGCCCCAGCTGAAACAGCCGTGCTGAGATTCGTGGCGCTCTTTTGCCTGGGAATCTCCTGGCCTGGCTCCCTGTTTCAGTTCCCTTTTCTATCAGTTCAATGGATGACTCTGTCTTCCCCAAGCTCCAATTGCCAGCTAAAATGGTGCCCGGACTTGTGTATTTTGTATGGAGAACTGCCACGCTGGGGTGCCGGCCAAAACAGCTACACCAGCCAAAACAGCTGCACTGGTGACCCGTGGGGCTCCTCCGCCTGGGAATCTCCTGGTCTGTGGGCAATAAAAATTCGTCTGAAAATGCGGCGTCCACTCACCCTCCGTGCTTTTGCTGGGAGCTGCAATCCTGAGCTGCTCCTAGTTGGCCATCTTGAATATCCTACTAACAATATTTTTTAAATTACTCAGGTGTGATGGTACGTGCTTGTAGTTCCAGCTTCCTGGAAGGCTGAGCAGGTAGGATTGCTTGAGCCCAGGAGGTGGAGGCTGCCATAAGCTCTGACCCCACCACTGCACTCCAGCTTGGGTAACAGAGCAAGACTCTGTCTCAAAAGAAAAAAAAAAAAAAAAAGAACAAGATGAAGAAGAGGAAAATGAAGAAGCAGAAGCAGAAGAGGGAGGAGAAGGAGGGGAAGGGGAAGAGGAAGAGGAAAGGAAGAAGGAGAATAACATAAAGTACAATAAAAAAAAGGAGAAATAAGTTCTAGTGTTTAATAGCACAGTAGTCTAATTATAGTTAAAAATAAATTATTGCATGTTTCAAAATAGCTAGAAGTTTTGAATTGTTCCCAATGCAAAGAAATAATAAATATTTGAGGTTATATATACCCTGAATACCCTGATTTGTTCATTGTTCATGCATGTATCAAAATAAATATCTATAGTTATTTGTGTCAATTTTAAAAAATTAATTTAAAAACTGGTTACTTTTTAAAACACTTCTCAGCAAATGTAAAAGAACAAAAATCATAACAAACCATCTCTCAGGCCACAGTGCAATCAATTAAAAAGACAGGATTTTTTACTGATCGCCATTCTAACTGATGTGAGATAGTATCTCATTGTGATTTTGATTCACATTTCTCTAGTGATGATGAGCTCTTTTGCATATGTTTCTTGGCCACATGAATACCTTCTTTTGAGAAGTGTCTGTTCATATCATTTACCCACTTTGTGATGGAGTCTTTTTTCTGGTAAGTTTGTTTAAGTTCTTTATATTAAAAAGTCAGGAAACACCAAATGTTGGAGAGGATGTGGAGAAATAAAAATGCCTTTACACTGTTGGTGGGAGTGTAAATTAGTTCAACCATTGTGGAAGACAGTGTGGTAATTCCTCAAGGATCTAGAACCAGAAATACCATTTGATCCAGCAATCCCATTACTGGGTATATACCCAAAGGATTATAAATCATTCTACTATAAAGATACATGCACATGTATGTTTATTGCATCACTGTTCACAATAGCAAAGACTTGGAACCAACCTAAATGCCCATCCATGATAGACTGGATAAAAAAAATGTGGGACATATACAGCATGGAATACTATGCAGCCATAAAAAAGGATGAGTTCATGTCCATGAAGCTGGAAATTATCATTCTCAGCAAACCAACCCAGGAACAGAAAACCAAACACTGCATGTTCTCACTGATAAGTGGGAGTTGAACAATGAGACCACATGAACCCAGGAAGGGAAACATCACACACTGGGGGCTGTCAGGAGGTTGGGGGATAGGGGAGGGATAGCATTAGGAGAAATACCTAATGTAGATGATGGGTTCATGGGTGCAGCAAACCACCATGGCACATGTATACCTATGTAACAAACCTGCACATTCAGCACATGTATCCCAGAAATGAAAGTATAATAATAATAGTAATTACAATAAATGCCATTTTCTCAACCAAGCCCAATTCCTCCGAGTTGTAGAATTCCCACTTTCTCTCAGAATTTCTGCAATACCAGATGTAACCTACACAGAGGAAGTGAAGCAAGTGTCAAGCTGTTTATTAAAATATAACACAGTTAAAAAAAAAAAAAAGAGGCACATACCACCTTAGCCAAGTGATCAAGGTTAAAATCACCAGAAATAAATTCACCAGGAATAAATTGATGAGCACATGTCAATATCAGGTGTCCTCAGTATGATGCAATAAGACCAACTCTTCATCTCCATAGCATTCTCTCAAAAAGTCCATAACCCCCGTCTAATTATGAAGAAACACCAGATAGACTCAAATCGAGGGATATTCTACAAAATAGCTGACCATTACTCTTCAAAGTGTTAAGTTCAGGTCAGGTGTGGTGGCTTCACGCCTGTAATCCCAGCACTTTGGGAGGCCGAGGCAAGGCGGGTGGATCACAAGGCCAGGAGATGAGACCATCCTGGCTAACATGGTGAAACCCTGTCTCTACTAAAAATACAAAAAATTAGCCAGGTGTGGTGGCACATGCCTGTAGTTCCAGCTTCTCAGGAGGCTAAGGCAGGAGAATCGCTTGAACCCGGGAGGCGAAGGTTGTGGTAAGCCGAGATCAGGTCTTTGTGCTCCAGCCTGGGTGACAGAGTGAAATGCTGTCTCAAAAAAAAAAAAAAAAATGTCAAGTCATGAAAAGGAAAGACTGAGAAACTATCACAGATTGGAGGAGGCCGAGGAGTCACAGTGGCTGAGTGCAATGTGGGATATCATTGGATCCTAGAGCGCAAAAAGAGCATAAGTGGAAAAGCTAGGGAAATGGAAGTAAAGTCTGTGGTTAGTAAGGCTTGACCAATGTTGATTTCTTGGGTTTGATAAACGTGCCACACTTAGGTATAATGGTAACATTAGGGGAAGCTACAAGAAAGGTATA